>NC_041398.2:248698153-248810653 GCF_900747795.2 Erpetoichthys calabaricus
GTGTAAGTGGGGATCAACTTCAGCAACACGAGCACGACCATGTTCAGGCATTGAAAGGAAACGGGGTTTGGGAGGGGTTGATTGATTTATTAATCGTGGAAAAGGTGCTATATAAATGAAATTTCTATAGTTATTGTTCAAATAATAATAATAATAATAATAATTCATTACATTTATATAGCGCTTTTCTCAGTACTCAAAGCGCTATCCACACAGGGAGGAACCGGGAATCAAACCCACAATCTTCCACAGTCTCCTTACTGCAAAGCAGCAGCACTACCACTGCGCCACCTGTGAGAAATAGGTACAAGGATATGAAAGACATAATAGCGAAAGGAGCTATACAGTAAATAGATAACTGTGAAAAGTGCTTTAAAATAGGGAGGTTGGTTAGGGAACAGATGGTGAGAACCAAACACGATGAGCCACATTAGATAGAAATGAAAGACACTTTAAGATAGATAGATAGATAGATAGATAGATAGATAGATAGATAGATAGATAGATAGATAGATAGATAGATAGATAGATAGATGTGAAAGGCACTATATGATAGATAGATAGATAGATAGATAGATAGATAGATAGATAGATAGATAGATAGATAGATATGAAAGGCACTATATAATAGATAGATAGATAGATAGATAGATAGATAGATAGATAGATAGATAGATAGATAGATAGATAGATAGATAGATAGATAGATGTGAAAGGCACTATATGATAGATAGATAGATAGATAGATAGATAGATAGATAGATAGATAGATAGATGTGAAAGGCACTATATGATAGATAGATAGATAGATAGATAGATAGATAGATAGATAGATAGATAGATAGATAGATAGATAGATAGATAGATAGATAGATAATGAATGTTACTATAAGAGACAGAAATGAAAGGCACTTTAAATACACAGATTGAGGACCCCCTGAATTAATTCAGCTGAGGTTTCACTGTACAGTTCAGGATGACTTATGCAGAATTTTCAAATATACCCCGACCCCCAAAGAAAAAAATGTCATTATATCGCGGAATGAGCGCTGACAGTAGTCAACCACCCCCACCCCAACCCCCCAAGAGATCCCTTCCCAACCGAGACGCGGCGCTCTTTTTCTGTTTGTCTGATCTTTTTTCTTTCTTTTCTTTTTTTTCTACTGTCCTACTTTTCTGTTTTTCATTTTTCAGACGGCTGAATTTTCCCAGTGACATGTGAAAGTGCTGGATTTAAAGCTGTTGAAATTTTGTTTTTTGGTTACGTTTGAAGCAAATTACATAAACGTTTGTGTTGTTGATAAACATAAAGAGATTTTTTTTTTTAAGAGTGGGCAGTGCGATTCGCACCCACATCCCCTGGTAGGCTGAAACCAAACCTCAGCAGAAAGTCCAGCACAGGGCACGGGGCACAGAGTGTGGGCCTGTCACAAATACTGAGACGGAATACCGCAGGCAAACACTCTGAATGCGTCACCTAAAGATGTGGCGGAAACGAGCACCTCGGGGGCATTCAAAGAACGACTTCAGGTTATTATGGACAGATGAGGTGAAAAGAAATTGACGAACCTCTTAGAAAATGTTGTCGTTCTTAGCTAAGAAGGTCCTACACTGTATAAATAACAATAATAATACCCTGTGAGCGGATGACGCCCTCTCCAGTTGATGTTCCTGCTTTTCTCCCGACATCCTGGGACAGGCTTCGGCATCTCCATTATCGTACTCAAGACAAGGTGTGTATAAAGATGGCATAACTTTGCTTGAACTTTTATTATCTCTTACATCTATCCATCTGTTTTTACATTCATCCAATTTCCATCCCGCTTAATCCCGCCTGGGTGGAGGGGAGGCGGAAGCACCCAGGACCAGATGTCAGTTCAAAGAGCATACACGATCTTACACACACACAAACACACACACACGGGCCAATTCAACATAAGATGACTGAACATTTCAAAAACCTGTCGAATATTCTTCTGTTTTCTGGGTAGGGGCGGAGCCTATTCTGCCAATATAGAGCGCAAGGCGGGAACCTGGGCGCGTGTCCGTCGCGGAACCCACTCAAGCGCCCGTACCAACACGTGACCAGTCCAGCGCCAGCTGCCAGTTCATCTTGAAGATGTGGGTGTTTCGAATCTGGGAGCAGACTTGGGCAAAACGTGTCCTCGGCCCGGGCACTTTTAATAATAATAATAATAATAATAATAATAATAATAATAATAATAATAGCTGAAGCACACCTGCGAGATAGGAAATGAAAGCCGCTAAGTAAGAGACAGGTACAAATGAAAGCCGCAGTGTATGGGATACAAATAAAAGTCACTACATAAGAGAAAGGTAGAAATGAAGTATACTTTAAAACTGAAATAGAAGGGTTAGGAAATGCAATGCGTTAATTACAAGATAGATAGATAGATAGATAGATAGATAGATAGATAGATAGATAGATAGATAGATAGATAGTGTGAAAGACGCTATATATTAGATAGATAGATAGATAGATAGATAGATAGATAGATAGATAGATAGATAGATAGATAGATAGATAGATAGATAGTGTGAAAGGCGCTATATATTAGATAGATACATAGATAGTGTGAAAGGCGCTATATATTAGATAGATACATAGATAGTGTGAAAGGTGCTATAGATAGATAGATAGATAAATAGATAGATAGATAGATAGATAGATAGATAGATAGATAGATAGATAGATAGATAGATAGATAGATAGATAGTGTGAAAGGCGCTATATATTAGATAGATACATAGATAGTGTGAAAGGCGCTATATATTAGATAGATACATAGATAGTGTGAAAGGTGCTATAGATAGATAGATAGATAGATAGATAGATAGATAGATGGATAGATAGATAGATAGATAGTGTGAAAGGTGCTATATATTAGATAGATACATAGATAGTGTGAAAGGCGCTATATATTAGATAGATACATAGATAGTGTGAAAGGCGCGATAGATAGATAGATAGATAGATAGATAGATAGATAGATAGATAGATAGATAGATAGATAGATAGATAGATAGATAGCGTGAAAGGCGCTATAGATAGATAGATAGATAGATAGATAGATAGATAGATAGATAGATAGATAGATAGATAGCGTGAAAGGCGCTATAGATAGATAGATAGATAGATAGATAGATAGATAGATAGATAGATAGATAGATAGATAGATAGTGTGAAAGACGCTATATATTAGATAGATAGATAGATAGATAGATAGATAGATAGATAGATAGTGTGAAAGGCGCTATATATTAGATAGATACATAGATAGTGTGAAAGGCGCTATAGATAGATAGATAGATAGATAGATAGATAGATAGATAGATAGATAGATAGATAGTGTGAAAGACGCTATATATTAGATAGATAGATAGATAGATAGATAGATAGATAGATAGATAGATAGATAGATAGATAGATAGTGTGAAAGGCGCTATATATTAGATAGATACATAGATAGTGTGAAAGGCGCTATAGATAGATAGATAGATAGATAGATAGATAGATAGATAGATAGATAGATAGATAGCGTGAAAGGCGCTATAGATAGATAGATAGATAGATAGATAGATAGATAGATAGATAGATAGATAGATAGATAGATAGATAGATAGATAGATAGATACGCAATACACTATAGAATCTATAGATAATAATGTATGGCACTATATTTCTTGGTATAACCAACAGATACAGAGAAAATGACGTTTTATAAGAAAAAGAAACAATGACAGACATAATATAAAAGACAGATTGAAATGAAATGTTTTTTATTACGAAGATCGATAGATAGCAGGCTAGGTAATGAAAGACACTATATAGGAGACAGCGGCGCAGTCGGCTCTGTTCCGCACACCGAGGCGTGGCCACATGACTCTGACGTACAGCTCTTCCTTTTTTTTTTTTTTTTTTTGCATTCTAATTCAACAGAAGGCGCGTCAGCAGCGAGCAGAGCCGGACTGACTTACCGCCCAAGGACCTGAAGGACTCTGATTCTAACTTGAGGTTTCATTCAGCCAAAGGAGTTCTAGTGGGATTTGGTTTCTCTAATCCGCAGCGCGTTTCTTTAAAGTTTAAATGTTGTCGAAATCCATGTGATGCATCGGCTTGCAAGGTCACATCGACTTGTTCGCTGCCGTCTCCTGTCCTCCTCCTCCTCCGAAGATACACGTTGTCAAGGTGGGTATGTGGTGAAAAGTGGGGTGGAGCTGAAGCCTGATTGCATGTTTGATCGAGCAGAACGGGATCTATCTATCTATCTATCTATCTATCTATCTATCTATCTATCTGTGCCAGTGCTGGATGCCCGGACTTGTGAGCCGCCTGCCCGTGCAGATGTAAGCAGCACGCCGGTTCAAGCTGCTCACCGACGAGATGCGCCTTCATGTTTGTGCAATCCAGTTGTTACCATAGCGAGCCGATCGGAGCTGTGAGGTAAAGGTGTGTGTGTGTGTGTGTGTGTGTGTGTGTGTGAGGTCTCACTGCAGACCGACGGCTGTACGCCTTTTTTTTTTTTTTTTTTTTTTGTACACACGACCAGACTTTGGCAGCCTGACCGCCTTCATGGTAGGATTTTTGTTCCGAGATGTTCTTGTGGTTTAGCGACTGGCATGTCAGAAGTGAATCTGTTCGCCGCCAAAGCCGCGCAGCCGGCTGAAGACCTAGGAAGCTTTTGAGTAATGAATGATTGTAAATAAAAAAAACGGGCAAAGCTCCATGCTGCTGCCTGTGTCGCCTTCTGTCATTGTTTCGTTTTTTTCATGCTGTTTCGTCGCCTGCCTTCCATTACAGTCAAACTTGAAGTTTGTAATTAGCTTAAATAAATTGTTTTATTTTTAGGCAGATAGTCCACAAAGCAAGGAGAACGAGGTGAATCTTCCCCAAGGCGAGACGGCTTCCTGCTACGCGTGTGGCGCTATACTCGACCTGTCATCACTGCCGCATTTGTCGTGTGGTAAAGCACGTCCGGCTGTGCCGCTGTCACACGTTTCTAGTACACCTTTGCTTTTCAATGTCATGGCTGCAGTGTGCAGTTTCGTTTCTGGAGTCCCCTTAAAATGGTTTCTATATACACTAGGGCTGCACCCCTACCCCGTTATTATCAATGCAGATGGGCATACTGTGTGCACTAAGAGGCATCCTGGTGCTCCATCGTTCTGATCACGCATCCATTTTTTTATTTAACCTGCTTACTCTAAATCACGGAAGCCGGTGGCCAGAGTTTGTTCCGGTGTTTTGTCGATTTGTGCTGCCTTGTCGAAATAGGCTGCACATGCAAACAGTTACACGTTTAAAAGTGAAAACGTCGAAATGAACGTAACATTTTTTAGGTATTGCTCATTATCAGCCAATTGTTTTTCTAAGGTTGCACATACCAATCACGTTCGGCTTACAATCACAACAATGCTTAAAAAACAAACAAACAAAAACAACAACAACAACAACAAAAGATTAAAATGGGAAAGGCATCGTATTGAGGCATTGGATAAGCTTTCTACTAATGGCTTAAACGAAACGATAAATGCTGTTTTAGTGGGGTCAAATCTTAGACATTTATTAAAGAAACTTATTTATTGACCATCGTTTTAGAAAAAAAAATGTATACTACGCATGCGCAGAAGCATATTCCGGTGGGTTGCGTGGTTCTACAGAACAATGGCCAAAACGGAGCGGCGCTAGAGGAGGCATCAACCCATAGTGGGCGCACTCACACAGTGTTTGAACACGGAGAAAACGGGGGTCCTGAGGGGGTCCCACGTATAGGAACCTTGGGGCAAAATCGGTGTCTATAAAGAAACATCCGTTCGGTCCTTACACCTTTAAGGGCCATTTAGACAGGTACACTCACACACAAGTGCGTACTACGCCAGGCGGTAAGGTGTCCACTTCGGTTTCTGACTGTGAAGCCATCTGTGCGTGCAGATCCGAATTCGTGTTGACTGCATGGCCTCACTAAAGTGGACCGGTGTTGGCAACCTTCCTCTGTTTTCATCCCTGCGTTCGCTACAGGACTGCATTGACACAGAATAACGGACGGGGCCTATCTACTTATGTGATGTTGTTAATCATCGCCCAAAACAGCAAATACCGTTTACAAATTTAAGGAAATTGTCTTAGGTGGCTTTCATTAATCGAGAGACACAAATTTTAAAGTTTTGATTTCGCGCAGAATGAACAAACGTGGGCAAAAGTGGGCGGAGCGAACTTCACCACACCTGCTCTGAGTCGGGACGGGAAATGGGGGTACCGGGGGGAGGGTCAGACTGCAGACACGGGTGCAAGGAACTGCCTGACTCTGCGCAGTTAGTGACTTCCCCAACACGTCCACATATTCTGCTTCAAAGAATAATTTACAAATCAGAGAAAAAATACAAAATAAATATTTTAGTAAACGAAAGCAATCATCCCGTGAAGAATTCTCTCCAGCCTTACCGTTAATGCACTGATAAGCGCAACGGCCTTGGCGGGTTGACTTTTTTCACCCAGTCAAGTCAGGGTCGATGGGTAAGTGGCGACTCTACAACGTTTGGTACACTGTACAGAAAACACACACACACACACACACACACACACACACACACACATCCACTTTTATTCAGACCGGGTAACTGTAACGACATGTGCCAAAAAATTTCTCATTTGACAGACTATGATTACAGTTTGGAACAGGAATATTATACAGACCTTTGTTCAAGATGATGTGAGTCTGATTCAAGTGCTTCGACTGAGCCATCCTGAGCTTTTGGGCGAAACAGAATGGGTGATGGAGATGCGGTTGAAACTGTTGGCTGATGTTCTGTCCTCTTTTGTTTTTTTTTCTCATTGTCTAATAGTATATGCTGATACCCAAAGAGAATAGAAAGAAACTATATAATAGATAGATAGATAGATAGATAGATAGATAGATAGATAGATAGATAGATAGATAGATAGATAGATAGATAGATAGATAGATAGATAGATATGAAAGGCACTATATGATAGATAGATAGATAGATAGATAGATAGATAGATAGATAGATAGATAGATAGATAGATAGATAGATAGATATGAAAGGCACTATATGATAGATAGATAGATAGATAGATAGATAGATAGATAGATAGATAGATAGATAGATAGATAGATAGATAGATAGATGTGAAAGGCACTATATAATAGATAGAAGTGAAATGCACTATATGATAGATAGATAGATAGATAGATAGATAGATAGATAGATAGATAGATAGATAGATAGATAGATAGATAGATAGATAGATAGATAGATGTGAAAGGCACTATAGATAGATAGATAGATAGACAGATAGATAGATAGATAGATAGATAGATAGATAGATAGATAGATAGATAGATAGATAGATAGATGTGAAAGGCACTATATAATAGATAGAAGTGAAATGCACTATATGATAGATAGATAGATAGATAGATAGATAGATAGATAGATAGATAGATAGATAGATAGATAGATAGATAGATAGATAGATAGATAGATGTGAAAGGCACTATAGATAGATAGATAGATAGATAGATATGAAAGGCACTATATGATAGATAGATAGATAGATAGATAGATAGATAGATAGATAGATAGATAGATAGATAGATAGATAGATAGATAGATAGATAGATAGATAGATGTGAAAGGCACTATATAATAGATAGAAGTGAAATGCACTATATGATAGATAGATAGATAGATAGATAGATGTGAAAGGCACGATAGATAGATAGATAGATAGATAGATAGATAGATAGATAGATAGATAGATAGATAGATAGATAGATAGATAGATAGATAGATAGAAAACAGAACGTTCCCACAAACTAGTCATTCATTTTGTATTCTTGTTCATTTTTCTTCCAGCTCGTCATTAGCCCCTCACTTGATTTTCTTCTGTGTTTACTTATTTATATATTGGTGAAGGGAGCTTTGTCTTTTGCTAATTAGTTTCTTTCTGAAGTGTTTATACATTTGTCATAATTATTTTACGGTTATTTTTATCGTTTATGCAGCTTTCGTTTTTGGTCAGTTGACTTATGGATGATTGGTGGATCTACTAGTATTAGTACATTAGAACACTCAAGACAAGAACAGGCCATTCAGCCCAACAAAGCTCACCAGTCCTCTCCACTTATTTACATCAAGTCGAGTTTTCAAAGTCCCCAACGTCTTACTGTCTACCACACTACTTGGTCTCTTATTCCAAGTGTCTGTCGTTCTTTGTGGAAAGAAAAACTTCCTAATGTTTGTGTGAAATTTCCCCTTCACAAGTTTCTATCTGTGTCCTCGTGTTCTTGATGAACTCATTTTAAAATAACAGTCTCGATCCACTGCACTAATTCCCTTCATCATTTTAAACACGTCAGTCAGGTCTCCTCTTAATCTTCTTTTGCTTAAACTCTAAAGGCTCAGCTCTTTTAATCTTTCCTCATAATGAATCATAATGAAGCCTCGTCGCTCTTCTCTGGACCTTCTCTTGTGCTGCTATGTTCTTTTTGTAGCCTGGAGACCCAAACTGCACACAGGACTCCAGATGAGGCCTCACCAGTGTGTTATAAAGCTGGAGCAGAACCTCCTGTGACTTGTACTCCACACATCAAGGCGCTATATAACCTAACATTCTGTTAGCCTTCTTAATGGCTTCTGAACACTGTCGGGAAGTCGATAGCTTAGAGTCCACTATGACTACTAAGTCCTTCTCATAAGTTGGACTCGATTTTCAGACCGCCCATTGTGTATTCAAACCTCACATTTTTACTTCCTATGTGTAATTCTTTACATTTACTGACATTAAATTTCATCTGCCACAAGCCTGGATGCTATCCAAGTCCTTCTGTGATGATATAACGGATTCCAAATTATCTGCTAATCCTCCTATCTTGGTATCATCTGCAAACTTCACCAGCTTGTTCCTTATTTCCTATCTAAATCATTTATCCATTCATCCATCCATTTTCCAACCCGCTGAATCCGAACACAGGGTCATGGGGGTCTGCTGGAGCCAATCCCAGCCAACACAGGCCACAAGGCAGGGAACCAATCCTGGGCAGGGTGCCAACCCACCGCAGGACACACACAAACACACCCACACACCAAGCACACACTAGGGCCAATTTAAAATCACCAATCCACCTGACCTGCATGTCTTTGGACTGTGGGAGGAAACCCACGCAGACACGGGGAGAACATGCAAACTCCACACAGGGAGGACCCGGGAAGTGAACCCAGGTCTCCTAACTGCGCTACCACTGCGCCACCGTGCCGCCCTAAATCATTTATATATATTAAAAATAGCAGCGGCCCCAGCACTGCCCCCTGCTGGTCACCACTCTTAACATCACCCAATTCTGATGAGGTTCCTCACCCCATCACCCTCTGCTTCCTGTGTCTGAGCCAATTCTGCACCCATCTACACACCTCACCTTGCACTGCCACTTCTTTTAATTTGATGCCCACCCGCTCAGGTGGCACCCTATCAAATGCTTTCTGAAAGTCCACATCAATCATCTCATCTGCTCCACTCTGGTCCTATCCTTTTGTTTCCTCCTCATAGAATTCCAGCCTGTTAGTAAAACACGACCTCCCTCTTCTGACCCCATTCTGACTGTCCTGTCCTTGCCAGGTGTTGCTCAATCTTATCCTTAATAATTCCTTCCATTCATTTTCCTGTGATTCATGTTAAGCTTACTGGCCTGTAGTTGCTCTGATCTGCCCGGTCACCCTTTTTTTATAATGGGATGATATTTGCCATTTTCCAGTCCTTCGGAATCTCTCCAGTGTGCAGTGACTTCCTAAATATACAGTATGTGTCAAGGGTTTATATCTGAACTTGCTGGCCTCCTTAAGAACTTGAGGGTTACTATTATCTGGTCCTGGTGATTTGTTTAATTTCAGATTTGTTTGATTAGTCCCTGTCTCTCTGTCACAGGTATTTCAAATGGGTTGTTGCTGGTTATTGGTCATATGTTATTTTTCACTTTTTCTGTTTATATATATATTTAATTTTTGAAGTTCATTATTGGTTTGCTTCACCCTGAAGAAGAAGTTCTTCCTTGAAACGCCTTGGCCAGATCTACAGCTTGCATCGTGTAAGCAGGTTCTGAATCCAGTGACACCTCTTCTTATGTTATGTCTATTCTGGCTTCATGATGTATATTGGTTTGGACAATGAATGTAAACAATTAGGGCTGATAGTTCTTCTATCAGCTGGCTAACAATGTTTATTATTTTTTCTATTATTGTTTCTATTGTTTGCTGTATGATGATGCTGTCTTTGTATTGTGATGGATGATCAGGATCATTACCAGGCCGGGACACCCGCTGGGTGGAAGGACCGAGAGAGAAAGCATGGTTAGGACATTATCTCCCCTGGGATGCTGGAGGGCGACCCCCCTCTGGGTTGCTAAGGCACCACAGATTCCCGCAGGGCATGCTGGGAGTTGTAGTTTGGAGAAGCCCTGTTGGGTTCCTGTGAGCACCACTAGGGGGTGCTGCAGAGACGATGGAGCCCTTTGAGGCTACACAGGGAAGTGCTGCCGGTCAAGGAACACCTCACTCCAGTTGAGGAGCCAGAGGCGGGAGGAGGTGGACAAGGCTTGCTGTTGATGAGAGTGGAGGCAGAGAATGAGGCCAGAAGAAAAGAAGGGACTGTGCTATTTGGTGCTTGTACAGCACAGTGTTGTGGGGAGCAAAAGAAAAGCGCTCCCCCAATTAAATAAAGGCGTGCCGTGTGACAAGACTCGTGTTAGCGGCTGTCTGTGTTGGGGTTGGGGCCTAGCTTCCACAGTATATATATATTTATTGTATTTTTTTTGTGTCTCGACAGTATTTACAATATATTCAATTCATATTTTTTGTTATGATCCATTGGCATGTGTAGAATATTTTTTTTGTTGTGTTTGTAAATGTTGTTGTATTACACGTGGGCTACTTAATTCAGGTTTATAACTAGCTTGAGGGAAGATTCTGTTTTTCCTTTGTTGATTGCATTGTGTTTACTTCTTGTAAAAGTTTTTGTTTTCTGCATGATTCTTCATTCTATAATAATTGCTTTTATTTAATTTAAAATATAGAGTGGAATTATATACTTCCATCCATCCATCCATTTTCCAACCCGCTGAATCCGAACACAGGGTCACGGGGGTCTGCTGGAAGCAATCCCAGCCAACACAGGGCACAAGGCAGGAACCAATCCCACCACAGAATTATATACTTTGATAACTTTTTCTCTTTTCTTTTATATGCATTTTAAATTCATATACCTTAGATACCTGTTTTGGGTTCTGCTTACTTCATCTTTTGGTAGTTGTTCATATCTTTCGTATTTTTGCAGTAGCGGTTGTTCTAACGGTGGCTCTGATCAGGCCGCTCGAGAGACTGAGTGAGGGGTCTGAGTGTCTGAGCCAGGCCTTTAATGACCCCTTAGGCACGGCCATCAGCAGTGTGTCTGTCTGCGGAGAGAGTGTCAGCCTCATTGAGAGGTTTGCTGACCTCAGTGGTGACATTCACATCTTTGGTGACTCTTCCTATGAAGTCAGTAGATGGATTGGGAGAGCATGGGGGGGTCATGAGGTCGCTGGAAAGGAGTGTGTGGTGCTCCTGTTATCTCAACAAAAGTATGAAGGTCCAAGTCTTTAAAGTCCTGGTGCTCCCTATATGTTTGTGAGACATGAACACTATCCAATGACCTGAGATGAAGACTGGACTCCTTTATATGTGTCTCTTTGGAGAATCCTTGGTTACCGCTTGTTTGTCTGTGAGTCCCAAATGAGGATCATGACATGCATTATGAAGGAGCGTCAGTTATGTCACTACGGCCATGTGGCACAATTACCCGAGGGAGATCCGGCTCACAAGGTCATTAAATAACAAAGATGTTTATTCACAGACTGGGAAATGTTGTGTTTTATTAAGAGTTCCTCCATTAATTTGGGATCAAATTCTATTTTTATGTTTTTTTTGTTCATTTTTGATTCTTTCATTTATGTTCATTTTGTAGTTCATGTGTAATACTAGTATAATTATGTAGTTTTTGTCAGTATTAATAAGCATTTAGTTTCAATGTGTCTATCCTTGTTTTTTTATGCCCCTTGTATATAGAGGGTGGTTCCCCAAGTGGTGGGGACACCTGCCCATCAACATCAAGGGACCACCCTCAGCCCTATACAGGAACTATGAAGAAACCCGCAGTCCCTTACAGTACATCGTCTGCACCAGTGTGTGTTGGTGCATTCTTGTGATTATTATTACTGTTGTTATCATCTCTGTCCAACCCCTCGTAAGCGGCTACTGGTGCTAGCTAACATAGCACCCCCTCAGCGTTCGCCATGGGGCTACTACTTCAGGCCTTGTAACAAAATATGAGAAGCAAGACTGTTTACCAGTTTATGGTCCACCATCCAAGACTTCGTCTCTTTTCCAGACACACAATTTCGTGGTCACCTAGGGATGTACGGACAAAACTAAGAGAGGTTGACCCTCCTGTAAATTCTTTTCTGGATGGGACAGGGTCACAATGAACCGCTACTGAACAGGGCTTGGCAGATGTACTGCAGACCTACATAGATGGGTTTATCATGACCACCCGGTCTGTTCCTGTAGACAACAGCAAAACAAAGCCCACATCGTCAGCAACTGTCCCATCCTAAAGTTCAGAGGTGGTCATGCCATGCTGCTTAGAGCCTCAGCATCTGCTATTGACTGGCTGAGATGAGATAACCGCATTCTCTAAGCAACAAACAACATTAGATAGATAGATAGATAGATAGATAGATAGATAGATAGATAGATAGATAGATAGATAGATAGATAGATAGATAGATAGATAGATAGATAGATATGAAAGGCACTATATGATAGATAGATAGATAGATAGATAGATAGATAGATAGATAGATAGATAGATAGATAGATAGATAGATAGATAGATAGATAGATAGATAGATAGATAGATAGATACCGTATATACTCACAGATCAGTTCTCCCGCAGATAAGTCAGGACTTGATTTTATCGTATAATTTCTGGTATTTTATTAATGTCGGTCGTATTAGTCGAATGCAGAAAACTCATGCTATTGGTCCAAGAGATTATGATATGCTAATGCCCACCTATGTATTGTGCCTACGTGACCACATGGTAATACCCGAACAACTCTGAAGTGACGTTTGTACTGTTTTGTGTTTTTTGTATCTCACACCCTCATACACTTTTATCATAAGAGCTTCCCTTATCTACGATGGAGTGTTCGATCAGAAGAAAATATGAAGCTGGTTTTAAATGAAAGTCATTGAAGTGGTGAAAGAAACTGGTAACTGCACTGCTGCAACACAATTCAATGTTTCTAAAAAACTGGTGAGAGATTGGAGGAGGCAAAAAGATGTAAAAACAAAAAAAAATTTAAGTGTTGCATTTTTGAATGGGCGTATAAGTCGGGGTCTGATTTTATGATCGATTTTTTGGGTTTCAAGATCCGATTTATGCGTGTGTATACAGTATATGATAGATAGATATATATTTTAGTGTAGTTGGCAGGATTAGATAGATAGATAGATAGATAGATAGATAGATAGATAGATAGATAGATAGATAGATAGATAGATAGATAGATAGATAGATGTTTTAATAATAAAGTTTATATTAACACTAGCCATGTGCGCCCAACTACGTTGCACGTGTTAAAGTTATCTGTGAAGGGCTCCCTGTTTAAACGCGGCTGCCAGTTGTGAACTGGGCCCTTCGTCGCACAGAATTATGATTTTTTATAAGGGAAACAAAATTACAAAAGAAAACCCTTGGACATTGATTCGATAGGAACGACCTACTCGGAATCACTGTCCGAATAGTAATTATGTGGTGGTGGAGGAGCATTTCTGCTTCTCTCCATTTACAGTCCGTCTCGTTTTCACGACGCTGTCGTTTCCTCTCACGATCTCTTCTCAACCTTTCTCTAATCTCGCAGGTTGCTTTGTGGCAATCCAAAGAGTAAGGAAGAACCAATGCTTCTTTCTTGAACTCCAAACGCCGACTGATGGAAAATCACAGAAGTGTGTCCGACTTATATACTCTGACTGCCGACTCCAAGAAGTGGGTGAACATTCGATTTGGACGAAGTGCTGCCAACGACGGTCGATAGAAACAGAAAAAAGCACAGTCTCAGCAACGAAGCAGGTGTCGGCGCCAGATCTAAACGCAAAGAGTCTTTCGACAGTGTTTGTAAAGAAAAGTAACAACCAAGGTGTTGTGTATTCGGCCAGTACAAACAGCACGTAGTCTCCTTTAGTTCAGTCCTCTTTAATCACCACACTCCATCCTCATCCTATGATCCTCCTCCTCACTTCCTCTCCTCCTCCATCACTACTGCCCTCTACTGAACACAGCAGGAACACCACACAAGGCAGTGAATTCACGGACAAACAAAGATCAAGATCCAAATGAAGATTATATATAATTTTAATAATAATAATAATAATAATAATAGAAGTGCTGGTTTGTAGATTTACTGGATTTTCCTGATTACGATGACAGATGAGGTCAAACAGGAGTATCTGTGGACTATGTTTTTCGCAGATAACATTGTGGTCTGTAGTGAGAGTAAACAGCAGGTTGAGATGAACCTGGAGAAGTGGAGGTACACAATGGAGAGAAGGGGAATGAGAGTCAGTTTTAGTAAGATGGAGTCCATGTGCGTGAATGAGAGAGAAGGTGGTGGAAGGGTACGACTGCAAGGAGCAGAGGTGGTGAAGGTAGATGAATTTATATACTTGAGTTCAATATTCGAAAGCAACGGAAAGTGCAGCAGAGAGGTCAAGAAGAGAGTGCTGGCAGGGTAGACTGGGTGGAGAAGAGTGTCAGGAGTGATTTGTGATAGACGAGGACCTGCAGGAGTGAAAGGGAAGGTCTATAAAATGGTATTGAGACCAACTATGCTGTATGATTTGGAGACGGTGGTACTGGCAAGAAAGCAGGAGACATAGCTGGAAGTGGCAGAGTTGAAGATGCTGTGATTTTTGCTCAGGATTAGTAATGAGGATGTTAGAGGGACAACACAGGCATGACAGCTTTGTGACCAAGTGAGAGGGGTGAGATTGAGATGATCTGGATGCATGCAGAGGAGACATGATGGGTACATCGGGAAAAGAATGTCGAAGATGGAACTGCCAGGCAAGAGGAAAAGAAGAAGTCCAAAGAGAAGGTTTATGGATGTTGTGAGGGCAGTCAGTGTGGCAGAATATGATGTAAAAGACAGGGCTAGATCAAGATGGATGATATGCTGTAGTGACTCCTAAATGGAAGCAGCTGAAAGAAGAAGAAGAAGTTGCTCTGTTTTTTTGACCTCTCTGCATTTTTGTATTAGGACTTGTTCACCACTGGCTTGCCTGTTTTTCTAGAAAGCACCTCTTTCTGTGCTTTTTGTGCTCTTCAGAACGTTTGTGCTGCAGAGCATTTGTGTGTAAAATAATTTTTTTTTAATTTGATAAAGATTCTTTTTTATATTTTTACAAGTTGAAAGTTGACAGATCCTTCCCCTTCTGGAGCTTTTTTGTTACAGTTTTTTTGGGATTTTTACTAAGGTACTCCCAAGCTTAAAGGATAAGACTCAAAAAGAGCAAACAATTCCTAATACACAGTCCAATAGCAGAAAATCCAACAGACAGAGCAAAAATGATCAGTAATTGAAATGACAAACAATACATACTGTACAAACGACTCACTCCACTGCAAACTCTGAGGCTAAGGATCTACGCTGGTATCCAGAAGGTTGCCGGTTCGAATCCTCATCACTACCAAAAGAGATCCTACTCTGCTGGGCCCTTAAGCAGGACCCTGTAATTGCTCCAGGGGCGCTGTACAATGGCTGACCCTGAACTCTGACCCCAAGGAGTATGCGAAAACTAATAAATTCCTAATACAAGAAATTGTATAAGGCGAAATAAAGAACAAGAACAAACAAAGAACAAACAAACTCAATGCACCACTGCTGAGGTCCTCTTCCTTGACACAGAGGGCACGGTCAGATCTACCATCAGGGTGACTTGGGTGCTCACCCTGGGGCCTGTGGGGGCTTTTGTGTGGCTTTGAGTAAGAGGGAGGTGTTAGCAGCAGTGACTTCACTGTAGCCCCGCCTCTTGAGGTACCACCCACAGAACAGAACAACAGTAAAAAAAAAAAATATATAAAAATCACAATAATTATATGAATAGTAATAATTTACAATGAACAAAGAAGGCACAAAAAAGGAAAACAAACATAAGTCAGGGAACACACCCTTGTTGTAACATAACAAAATGGAGCCACAGAGTGTCGGCATGTCACATTTTTGATTAGCACACCCACAGAAGGATTTCACTGCACTCTCTGCATGTGATAATAAGCAGCCTGCAAACATGGAAATTAACTCTGGGAGATCAAACAAAGAAAAATGACACAAAAAAGCCCTGAGAGATTCCCACAACTGTTATGATTCACAGCACACAAGAATGGAGCCACAGGGCGTGCCGGGCTCCATGCCAAGCCTGCCTCGGTAAGGGTCACTCCTGGGCAGCCTGAGGGCCTACTGGCTGTGATGAATTGTTCCTGTGGGAATTCTCTTTATCAATTGACTTACCACTCATTTTAGGGGGCTTTTCTAGCGCCACATTTCAAATCTGTGATTCATTTTTTGATTCTGACCCCCTTTTTATTTGTAGTTTTTGTCCGTCATGTTGGCCACCACCATTTTGTGTCCCGTCATTAGGGTGCTGCACCACGTTGCTATGGGTGTATCTCTTATGATTTTTACAACAATGAATTATAAAACTAGAGTTTCCTGTATGTTTTGTAGTTTTTACTTGTTTCATGCTGATTTAATAGACTAGGGGGCTTCACCCCGGCCTATGCTAGGTGACAGCCACTTCGCGTCTCTGCTGTTCACGTATGTGGATTTCACTTTCACCAAACAACAAATCTTTTAGTTCTTGTGAATAGACCATTTCATTGGGAAGAAACAGTACAGTACCTTGATGGCAATATGAACTAGACGATCTACAAAATTAGAGAGTCTCCGACTTAAAGTTTAAAGCCGAATCAAATCTACATACTTCTGTCATATCACCTATGTCCATATATTCAATCACATTTCGCTGTTCTGTTATTTCACCGAGTAATAATTTCCATGTGTTAGAGCTAATGCGATCTTTACTATCCGTTTTTTGAGAACTTCAAATTTTATTACTTTCATAATCTCTAATCTGCTCTGCATGTTTATCGTGCCAACGTTTTTGAACCACTTTACGACGTTCTACTTTGTCTTCTACTCTTTGTCTTTTATTTCTGCCCCCGCTTGCAGCTGAGAGCTCAGGAACTGAGTCTGACCATAGCAGTCACACAAATGAGAAGTGATTGGACAGTGGGCGTGGTTGTAAATATTTGAGAGGAGGGCGGGACTTGTCAAAATCTCTTGGCCAAAAGACTCATCTCGCGGGACCTGAAATTATCTCTGAGAAAGTCTCGTCCCAGGATTTCCTTTTATAATAGAGAGACATTGGTGCTACAGACTTATTTGCGCATTGCTCCGGCATTTTCCGTAAGTTTCAATCAGCCGCAGCTCATTTCCTTGGTGACGGCATAGCTCAACTTGTCACATCCTCACCTGCGGTTTGTTACAACGCCATTATCGAGCACCAGTTACTAGCCAGTAAGTTGTGGACCAGTTTACTGAGTGTGTGCCGTGTTTTCCTTAATCCCAATCATTTGAATTTCTTTTGTGATCGTTCTTTTGACTTTGAGTTGTGTCTTGCATCTTGGCTTTGTCTCTTTAGTGGGCTGATTTTTTTCTTGATTCTGAAGTTTTGCTTATTTAAACTGATTTTTTGGCCCATCTTCACTTCTTCATCCAGAGTTTGTGGATTCCTAAACCTTTTTGTTTTAACTTGTGTGCTGTTCTAAAACTAAAATCTTCTCTTTAATCTTTTTGGTACTGACCCTTGCCTGAGTATTATAACTTTGACTTTTGTCTCTAAATTCAGTTTGTCACAAGTTTGGCTTGATCTCCTAGTTACAAAACTTCTATTTAACTTTTTGACTAGGCCTTTTGGTTTCCATCTTTTATTGAGCTACCTTGTCTAGCTTAACATTCTGATGGGTGGCACGTTCAGTTCAAAAATTTGAAAATTATGGCAAAATCCCAAAGAATATTCAAAATTCCCTGAAAGGAAAGGGATTACTGTCAACCCCTGGCTTATCCAAGAAAGGTCAGTGAAAAGAATCTTTACATATATATAACAACGATTTATTGACAATAATAAAAAAAATACTCAAAAATAAAATAATTTACCTAAAAGGGCTATCCAGAATGAGCAAGTCCAAATGCAAAATTCCAGTTATTGATATCCAAATTACAGTCAAAACTTCCAAGAAAACCAAGTAAACTAAAATAAGGGCGATACTCACAATAGAAAACTCTCCTCCACCAAACCACATTCAAGTGAACCACAAGGAGCTCAACTTTCCCAGCATGCCTTTATAAGCTAGTGATAGGCGGGGAGTCCTTGTGGTGAGGTAATGGAAGCCCCACCTCAACCCACAAAACATAAAGAGCATCTGAGAACAAGACCACCCACAGAAAAACTGAACGATAGACAAATAAAATAAAACTGACGTTGAGTACAGAGAAATAACAATAATATACTGTAAACAAAAACATTAACATAAATGATATTAATTAATCAATGAATAATGAACAAATAAGATGCAAAAAAGAAATTTAAATTTAAACATAAACCAAGGAAGGAACCCTGTCTTAAATATGGCATCAACAAGGCCAGAAAAAGGAGCTGATTATGGACAAACCCGCAAGGGTTCACTCCACTCATGTGAGTCAGGACCTCATTAAATATCACGCTTTTTTAAAATGATTACCTTTGTTATTTTTGTTATGATTTTTTTTTTAAGTTATTTAGATGATGTCATTGTATCATTTTACTAGGAATTGTATGTTGACACCATCACTTTTTGTGCATTTCTCTCTGTTATTATTTCTGTACTAATGTCATCATTTTGTTTGGGATTCTCTTCTATTCGCCTCCATTTTGTGCCATGACAGCACCCATTGTTAGCCGACTTATTGTCCTGATGAGCTGGAATTTGTTTTATTCATTTATTTTTTTTTTTTATTCTTTTTCTTACAACTTTTTCCTTGGCCTCTGAAAATCATGCAGGTAGAGTTTTGGAGGTTTTAGAGATCATAAAATGTAATGATCTGTTCTATTTTGTTAATTTTGAAATACGTCTTCCAAAGGCGCCATTTTTTTTGAGTATACTTTGCTATTTTTTTTAATGCAGCGTTGCTTGGGAAGACATCCCAGAGTGTGTGATCCTGTTCTGTCTCAGCAAGAAACGTTGAAAAAGATTTTGATCAAAAGATCAGGAGAAGAAACGCGGTTGATAAAATTTGAGCTGGGCTCATGACCTTAAAGACAAACTGATCTCTCGCCAGAACTTAACCATAGAATACTGAGATAAAATAAGACCCAGAGAATCCCATGTAACGTGTTTTTATCCAAACACAGATAAACGAGAACGGCACAAGCAGGAAACTTTAGATCTCTGGGATAACGATACGTGTTGCACACTCCTGCAGAACTCTGGACGCTGAAGGCTTCTGCCACAACATAAAATGCTGGCTGTTTGTGCTCAGTGGGTGACAGAATGTCCTGGGAGTTGTGACAAGTCTGACGCCTTCTAATGAAGAAATGTCTTCGTGGGCCGCACTTTGCATCAGTACCAGAGCCTACGGGATTCATATCATCTAATGGTCATCACTATCTTTATCACTGTTGTTATAATAAAACAATTCACACTGCAATAATTCTAGTCGTTTCAAAACATCAGCAGCTTTATACCTTTTTTCACAACGACCTAACTGCGGACCATCTATTTATGGCAAAATTTTCCACAAACTGTTCCACCAAAAAAAAAAAAAAAAAAATGATCCGGTTGTCCACTAGATGGCAACACTGCAGTAGGCATCTGAGACGCAGCAGATAGGTAAGCTGACTGCATCTATGGTGGCTGTATACTGAGGCCCGAGTTCCTTTGTATGTCACGTCTTGGCAGACTGAATGAGGTACAACTTAACTCGTACCTCGTATTCAAAAGATTTCTCTATCTTTGATTTACGATATTCTGGGTTTTGACTCTCTCGCTACGTCTCTCAATTTACGACTTTACTCATTGTTTGTTCAAATATCATCCTCTTGATTTCAACCTTAGCTCGTCCTTTCCCGATTCCATCCTAATAAAAACTGCCACCATCATTCGATATCATGAGATGTAAATCCTCACTGGGTCTAAATTTTGGTTTCAAACTCAAAAAAAAAATCAAACAGTCAAAACCTCATTGGCTAATTAGGGAAACGATAAACAGGAAGTCAGGAACCTCGCTGTCTTGTCTCTCTTTCGACTTTGTTTTCCACCAGGAATTTCGGTGATTGGTTTCTTTCGGTTTTACATCGCAAATGCTTTCTCTGATTATTCTCGTGCTTAAAGTTGACGCCATTTTCTTGTCTGATCCACAAAGGTTGTCCTCCTGGATGGGCTTTTCCACTCTGCTCACCATTTTGAGCTTTGTTGTTCATGGTTGCCTTCATATTGTTTAACGCAATGATGCCCTGCTGTCAGCTATTGTTGTGATTTTGTGCTTTTAAAAATTGTTTTTCTGGTGTTTTTTAATGGATTTATCTTGGTTTTTTCATCTCCATTAGGGTTTTTTGAGACAGTGAGATTCATTTCCCTAATTATTTTGTGTATTTGAGGTCTTATACAGTTGGTATAGAAAATAATCCCCCCTATGAAATATTCCCATTTTTTTTTGCTTTACAGAATAAAATGAAAATACACAAAACAATATTTTTTCCATGCAATCTCTAACATCCAAGTGAAAAAAATCACAGCTACAGTTCAGAAGAATTATAAAAAATCAAAAACAAGAAATCCTGAGATGAATAAAGGACCCCCCACCCCCCCAAACTCAATTTCCATTGCGGTTACTGTTTTCTTCCCTGCTATGATCAGTTGTAATGAGTGGGATTAGTGAAGCTGTTCCTGGCTCATTCATTCCCTTGCTTGGTAGTGCCACTGACAGCCAACAACTGACTGTGGGTGACAAGCCACTTTCAAAAGATCTCAGAGATAGAGTTGTGGACGAACATAAGGCAGGAGATCTCAAAGGATTTATCAATCCCAAGAAGCCCAGTAAAGTCCATCATAAAGAAGTGTTTGGCACCACTAGGACCCTCCAAACTGGATGGAAGAGCAAGGAAGAAACTGGTAAGAGAGGCTACCAAGGGGGCAATGGCCGCTTTGAAGGAATTACAGGATTTGATGGCAAAGAGTGGTCATTAATGGTGTGCATGTGACAACAATTTCACAAGTGCTCCACAATTGTGGCTTGTTCAAGAGGGTCACAAGGAAAAAGCCACTTCTCAAGAAAGGCCACATTAAGGCTCGTTTGAGCTTTGCCACCTTGAAGATTCTGATGCCAAGTGGAAAAAGGTCTTATGGTCAGAGGAGACCAAAATCAAACACCAAACAGTACACCAGTGCAGCTCACCATCCACAACACACCATACCTACAGCAGAGGGGGCAGCATCCTGTTGTGGGGAGCCAGGGGCTCTCGTTAGGGTAGAAGGAAAAATTGAGGGGGCAAAATACCATCAAATTCTTGAGGAAAACCTGCTACCCTCTGCCAGAAGGTTGAAGATGGGCAGAATTTTCACCTTTGAACACGAAAACGACCCGAAGCACACAGAAAAATTGACCACCCAGTGGCTGAAGGAGAAAAAAGTGAATGTCCTGGTGTGGCCAGTCAGAGCCCAGAGCTAAATCACAGTGAAAATCTGTGGAAAGATCTGAAGATAACAGAGCACCAACGCTCACCATCCAATGTGACCAAACTTGAACAGTTAAACTGTAAAGAACAGTCAGTCATTATCCAACCCACTATATCCACAGGGCACAAGGCAGGAACAAATACCTGGGCAGGGCGCAGGGTATTATGTTTTGCGCCATGTGCTAAAAATCATTTTGATTCATTTTTGTTGTGAACTGAAGGTCCCAAAAAACACTAAAGCTTAGTTGGGTTGCGGGTTGCTGCCATTTGTGTCACACAGCTTTGTCACTCAACATCGTGTATGATTTGTGAGGTGTCCCACGAGGGGTCAACATGAGCCGTTTAAGCAATAGACTTTGCTCCACGGTGACAGTTGGTGATGATTGTCCAAGGGGACCACCCACAGTGTTTGTAAATCGTTTTTCTTTAAAACATACGGTGCACTTTTGATTGTCTCAGTGATCAGTGGGTGGGGTGCATGCTGAACCAGGCTGGGTGGTCTTCTGGCTTTTCCATTTAAAATAAATAAAATTGGATTTTCATAGTGTGACTCTTAGTGCTTCAGGACTACTACAATATTGTCTTTGGTTATATTTGGACTCTGATTTGGTGACATGGTGGTGCCCTGGTAGCACTGGTCTCCTTGCAGTAAGGCGTCTCGAGGTCCTCCAGGTGTGGATTTTGCATGTTCTTCCCGTGTCTGTGCTAGTTTCCTTCCACTGTCCAAAAACATTCAGGTTCTGAGAGTTGGTGACACTAGGGTGGCCCTGGTGTGTGTGTGAGTGTGACTGACACCATGCCCAGGGTTTGTTCCTGCTTTGTGCCCTATGCCAGCTGGGATAGGCTCCAGCACCCTGGGACCCTGGTCTGGATTAGGTGGGTGTTAGAAAATGAGATGACAATCCCATCTCCTGGTCCACATTTCCTGCCTTTTCCCACCTCTGGCAGAGCCACTGTATTTTTTTATTTTTGATGTTTGTTTTGTTAAAAGACAAACACATGAGGGACATGAGGGTTGGGGGGTCCCACAGGATTATCAGTTTAATTTTCATGTCTGTATTACTAAAATAAAGCCTGATTGTGCCCAATTTGCCATTATTTATGAAAATAAACTTCAGAGGTTCTGGGCTCTGTGTTACTCCAAAGTTGGTGCTCCGACCTCTGGTGAGACTCTCAGTCATTCAGTGCCGTGACCAGAAGGGTCTTGGCTCAGGCTGGCAGGGCAGTGACGTCAGTGGTCCTCTGGGTTTTTCTACACCAAACGAAACAAAAGTTCCGTGCCACAAGTGGGTCCCGTTATTGGCTTAGCATAGACCTGTCAGATGCCCACATCAAGTCTGTCACTTCTTGGGTCACAGTTTTGCATTCTTGGTTTTCTTATGGGTGATGCCAGTTCTTGCCGTGAAGGTGGCCATGTTCTTGATGGCAGTGACACCCGTTGCTGGTCATTATAATGCCATGTTTAAAGTTGAAGTTATCTCTTCACAAAAGTGCTCTGTGTGCATTTGCCAAAAGTCTTCTATAAATTAACAAAATCATAATGATGGTGCCCGCACTGGCACTTAACAATGAAGGGTATGGGGATTGGAGGAAAAAACGAAAAACTTAACTTAATACGTCCAGTTTTCAAGTCAAGACAGTTGTCGTGTGTCGACCTTCCGTGATTCCAACGCATATCTGAGAGAACGAGAAAGATCTGGAAATAGTCGTTTCATCGTGTGCGCCTGGTGCTGTTTTTCTCGTGGTAAGGAAACGTTTTCTGTTTGCTTGTGTGAATTCTCACGTTAAGTACGGAAGTAAATCAAAATGAAGCCAACCACGTGACGTGCAATGTTTACTGCCCCGGGACGTCACCGCTTATGACGTCATTAAGGGTGCGGGGCGTACATCAGAAATGTGACAAACAAGGGGAGACCATTCAGTCTAATAGCTAAGCTCTCCCAATACGTCATCTCGATTCTTCCTAAAGGTTGTCGAGGTTTCTGCTTCATCTCCACGTCTCGGTAGTTTGTTCCAGAATCCCGTAACTCCTTGCGTAAAGAAGGGCTTCAGATTTCAATTGCACTTCCCCTTCATTCCCAGTAGGTGTCCTCGAGTACGTCCTTCACCCTTAAGCTGAAAGAATGTTGCTGGGTCTCCTTTATCGATGCCTTTGAGGATTTAAAATACTTGGAATGAGGTCTCTGTTTAATTCTCCGAGTCTGTCAATCCCATGATGCACTTGGTCGCTCTCCTCTGCACAGCTTCAAGTGTTGCTATGTATGGTGACCAGAAGTGCACAGAGGACTCCATATATGGAGTCTTGCTAGTGTATTATATAGTTTGAGTATAATGTCCCCTGAGTTAAATTCACGTTTTTATGATATTACTTTACACTTGTAATAAAAAGCAGACACGAGCATAAAGGTTTGGGGTTTTTTAGCTGTAAAGCAAAATTAGGTTTCGTCAGTACAACAGACGGGAAAACAAAGGCAGGTTGGAATAATTTATAATGGAGGACAGGAAGTGATGAAACGATGGCTGATGGGTAAATGATGTCATCATTGAGGGACCAGAGGTAAGAAAAGAACCCGGAAGTGGGTGCTATCAAAAGTCTTCCGGGACTGTTTATGGCGGCGGTGCTTCGTTTTTTCCTGAAGAAACAAGAAAAGAGAGGTTAGTACCCCGCCACTATCCCCTGGCACGACTTGTCGCGGCGCCCGTCGGGTCCTTAAGCCGCTCCCCATGCGCGACACACTTTATTTGCCTTTTTAATTGCTTCTGTGCATTGCTGAGTCGATGGAAATGTTGCGTCAACACAAACCCCTAAATCCTTTTCCGATGTCGCTTCCTGTAGCTCAGTGTCTCCCATTTTGTATTCGTAACTGATGTTCTTTTTGTCCACATGTAGCACTTTTTTACATTAAACTTCATTTTCCAGATGTTCGCCCAGTTCTGAAGGTTGTCCACGTCATTTTGAATTCTCTTATCTGCCTCCTCAGTGTCTGTCGTCCCTCCAGTTTTTAGTGTCATCTGTGAATTTCTCAATTTTACCAACCACACCAGAATGTGTGTCATTACCAGATAAAGTAATGGAGGGTCCAAGGACAGACCCCTGAGGGTCTCCACTGATGACCTCACTCCATTCTCCTCTTATCTGCACTCTTTGTCTCCTGCCGGCTAACCAACTGGAGGTCCAGTTTTGTTGGTTACGTCTGACGCCTACAGCTTCGAGTTTCAGAATTCATCTTTGGTGTGGGACGACTGAGTCAGTTTGAAAGTCGAGGGAAATTCTGTCAGGTGCTTTGTTTCTGTCAACATTTCCGGTTGCTTCTTCAAAAAAAATCAGAAAGATGGGTCTGGCGGGACCTCATCCATCCATCCATTGTCCAACCCGCTGAATCCGAACACAGGGTCACGGGGGTCTGCTGGAGCCAATCCCAGCCAACACAGGGCACAAGGCAGGAAACAATCCTGGGCAGGGTGCCAACCCACCGCAGTGGCGGGACCTTCCTCTCATAAACACATGCTGGCTGTTATTTAGAATAGTGTTTTCTTTTAGGGTCCTGCGGTGGGTTGGCGCCCTGCCCGGGATTGGTTCCTGCCTTGCGCCCTGTGTTGGCTGGTATTGGCTCCAGCAGAGCCCCGTGACCCTGTGTTTGGATTCAGCAGGTTGAAAAATGGATGGATGGATGGATTTTCTTTCAGGTCATTTTCTAGTTTATTTCTTATTATCCATCCATCTGTTATTCAACCCGCTATGTCCTAACTACAGGGTCACGTGGGTCTGCTGGAGCCAATCGCAGCCAACACAGGGCGCAAGGCAGGAAGCAAACCCCGGGCAGGGTGCCAGCCCACCGCAGTATTTCTTATTATAGTTTCCATAATTTTGTGAGGCACAGAAATAAGAATTATCCATCCATCCATTTTCCAACCCGCTGAACCCGAACACAGGGTCACGTGGGTCTGCTGGAGCCAATCACAGCCAACACAGGGCACAAGGCAGGAATCAATCCTGGGCAGGGTGCCAACCCACTTCAGGAAGTAATAATTACTAGAATCCATTTTGAAGTGGACTAAAAAACTCAGCTAAGGTTCACACCGCCGATATGATGATGATTTATTTATTTATTTATTTTGGTGGGGGTCCCAGGAACGTACCCAGCCTTGGCCCGACTCACACACACTCCCTCATAGAGACAAAAAAGCAACCAGTAATAAAACAGAAATTAAAAAAGGTATACAACAATAAAAAATGAAATATAGGCAAACTACAAGGATCCCACCCCAATTCATGTATCCAGCAGGGGGCGCTAGCTCCCTTGTTGGAATAAGTTCTTTTGTTGTTGCGGCGTATTACATAACCTGAAGCTATACAGATATGATATTAAAAGGCGATACCCCTCCCTTAGTGATATGGCGATAAGAAATCACATAGGAGAAATAACTTAGCTTTCTTTAATGATGCTTTATGCAGCATAACAGACGAGGAAGCCATGACAAGACCTTTCACCGAAGTGGGAGCTTGATATTGTCGCAGGAGACTGAGGGCCAGACCCAGCCGGGATGCCTGGAAGGACTGGGAGGCAGTTTATACATCCCCCGGGCCACGAGGGGGCAACTGCCCTGGATAAGGAGGGGACCACGGTGACAGAGCCAGGAGGCTCAAACCTATATGGGCCCGTGGCCACCACCAGGGGGCGCCCCGAGTGTCGTGGAGTCTGGGAAACCTACACTTCCTCCACACCTGGGAAGTGCTGCCGGAAGAACGTCATCGAGCACCTGGAGCACATCTGGGTGGAAATAAAATACAGTCGGGGAGCGGGAGCAGGACGAAGCTCCTGTGAGGAGAGGAAAGGCAGCCCACGGACATTTGAGTGTTAAGGGTGATTGGTGCTGGGATCGCTGTGTGCTGTGTTAGGACTGTGTTTTGTGTAAAGTGCTGGTGTTAGTCTGATGGTGTTCGGACCCGTGCTCACAATATATAGAGTCTGCCATTGTCACAGTTGCAGTGGAAGGATTTTCCGGATCGGATAACGTTATCTCCTATCTGTCCGTCGGCTTCAAAGGTGTGCCGGGCAATGTTTCCAAGGCTTTATACTCTTTCTCCATGTGCAGGCCCCGACTTAGGTGAATCATGCCATTCCCAAACAAGGCACGGAGAAGACAGTTTCATGCTGACTTTGACACACACAAATGCCCATTTCGCAGTTGTCCCTGTCTTGTCTTCTAATGCTTGCCTAGCAGTTCTGATATGGTGAACTCCTGTGTGCTAAATCCGGCCTTGTGTTAGCTGTACATGTGAGTGGATTTATAAAATATTTTTTGTACAGAGCACAGTGATATATTAAACTTTATGGGGAACAGCCCGGACACAGACAGGTAGACATGTTTTAAGGTCACCACACACGTTTATTTACAGACTATCTACAATGAAGACACACACAGACCCAGTGCCGCTGCACCAAACACCCCAACGTCCAGGCCTCTTCTCACAATGCCTTTCCTCTTCTGACCGCCTCCACTCCTCTCCTCCGACTTCCGTCCTCTTCCACCCGACTCCAGCTATCAAATAGAATGAGGCTGCCCCTTTTGTCCCCACCCGGACGTGCTCCAGGTGCCTCCCGATTAGCTTCCCCCCAGCACTTCCCGGTGTGGTGGAAGTGCCGAGGGCCAGGGCTCTTCAGGCATCTGGGCACCCCCTGGCCCCATATCATCCAGGGCAGCTCCCCATTCATGGTTCAGAGGAGGTGTAGTCCCTCTTCCGGTCCTCCTGGGCGTCCCGACTAGGTGCCACCCCTAACCACTCGCCACAACTTATAAACTTATTACAGTTCCCTTCCGGCAAATATACAATAAACACGAATTACTAACAAAAACCCCACACGATGAAGTCCATGAAAACAGCAACTGATGAAATGAAATGACGGAGGTAGACAGTCCAGAGGTCAGCACTCTGTATGTGAATGTAAAGATCAGTCCTACCGGTACTTCCTGATGAGATGTTGAGGTGTGATGGGATCAGGAGTGCGCCTTTCTTTGCAGGACGACAACAAATCCTCAGAGAGTCCTCATGACACCCAAAACAGGAGATGATCCGAGACAAAAGCAAGAATCCACAAACAGGCAGGACACCCCAGACACGAAACACAAAAGTCTTCCTCCCTCCTCTGTAGAACTGGCCTCCTTTAAAATTTCACGCCGGCCTCCTTGTACCCAGCAGCCCCTGCACCCTCAGCAGGCGACCAATCAGAGCCACTGCATTTTCCTCCTTTGAGACTGGAGTCTCATTTTCATTCTTTCAGTCCTCAGTCCTCCTTCTCCTTTCTGAAGTGACTGATGAAATGTGCCTCATAATTTTTTTTACAGATGACATCTTTCATTTCTTTCAATACAACTGGAGAGATTCCATCAGGTCCAGGGGTTTTATTAGTCTTCAATGCATTGAGGGATTGAAGCACATCTGACTCTTCTGCTTTAAAATCCTTAAACTCCGAGTTTGTTTTTCCTTCGGCATGAGGCATTTCATTTGTTTCTTCCTCTATAAATACTTGGATGAAATATTTGTTTAATTCATTTGCTGTTTCCTTCTCAGTTTCAATGATTTCTCCATTCGTGTCCCTAAGGTTTCATAAATTCTCGTTTATCATCTTTTTATAGGAGTGGTGTTAAAAAAAATTGCTTGCCGTACCTTTTGGCTTCTCCATTTTGATTTCTCTTTTGACGTTTCGAATACTTTTCTTGATCTCCTGCTGCAGTTTCCGGTATTCCTGTATGTCAGAATTATAGGGCTTTTTTATTTTTCTTGTACTGTGATCTTGTCTGTTTCACTTGTTTAACCCTTAAATCACCAAAACCGGCTATAGTTGGTTTCCAATGCAACTTGACAGAACATCGGAGCCGAGTATATTCGGCAATGTACATTCGTTGAATGCCGCAACCGGTTAAAGTCACTTCCCAGTGGAATTTGCCAACACGCTGGAGCTGATCAGTCAGTGCTGTACATTCAGTGAGCAGCCATCTCATGACCACTGGCGCCCCCTGCAGCACTGCAGCATCACTGTCCCCAGTGGTTTCAGCCACTGCACTAGACTGGCCTGCCAGCGTCAGCGCTTACCTCTGTGTGTTCACGTGCAGCCAGTTCAATTGGCTCGGTGATTTACTGAATTTCATCGATGGCATCAGTTGCACTTTGTACATATTGTTCCAGTAGTTTTTAAATAGTTTTTACAGTTCATTGGCAGTGTGTAAAAGTGATCAGTGTCGCAGTAATTGTGATGCCCTTTGCATGAAAAAAATAAGCGTGTTCCATTCAAATTTCACATTTTCTTTATGAATTGTGACGTTTACTTTAAAACTGCAGCAAAAAAGTATTTGGCGTCCAGGGGGTTGTATTAACCCCCAAGTGGATAGATAGATAGATAGATAGATAGATAGATAGATAGATAGATAGATAGATAGATAGATAGATAGATAGATAGATAGATAGATAGATAGATAGATAGATAGATTTGAAAGGCACTATATAATAGATAGATAGATAGATAGATAGATAGATAGATAGATAGATAGATAGATAGATAGATAGATAGATAGATAGATAGATAGATAGATAGATAGATAGATAGATAGATAGATAGATAGATAGATAGTGTGGGGGAGGAACGATCTCCTCAGTCTGTCAGTGGAGGAGGACGGTGACAGCAGTCTGCCTCTGAAGCTGCTCCTGTGTCTGGAGATGATCCTGTTCAGTGGATGCAGTGGATTCTCCATGAATGACAGGAGTCTGCTCAGCGCCCGTCGCTCTGCCACAGATGTCAAACTGTCCAGCTCCATGCCAACAATAGAGCCTGCCTTCATCACCAGTTTGTCCAGGCGTGAGTATGTATGTACAGTGCATCATCACTTTTTCCACATTTTGTTATGTCACAGCCTTATTCCAAAATGGATTAAATTCTTTTTTATCCTCAGAATTCTACACACAACACCCCATAATGACAACGTGAAAAAAGTTGACTTGAGGTTTTTGCAAATTTATTAAAAATCAAAAAACTGAGAAATCCCATGTCCAGAAGTATTCACAGCCTTTGCTCAATACTTTGTCGATGCACCTTTGGCAGCAATTCCAGCCTCAAGTCTTGTTGAATATGATGCCACAAGCTTGGCACACCTATCTTTGCCCAGTTTGGCCCATTCCTCTTTGCAGCACCTCTCAAGCTCCATCAGGTTGGATGGGAAGCGTCGGTGCACAGCCATTTAAAGATCTCTCCAGAGATGTTCAATCGGATTCAAGTCTGGGCTCTGGCTGGGCCACTCAAGGACATTCACAGAGTTGTCCTGAAACCACTTCTTTGATATCTTGGCTGTGTGCTTAGGGTCGTTGTCCTGCTGAAAGATGAACCGTCGCCCCAGACTGAGGTCAAGAGTGCTCTGGAGCAGGTTTTCATCCAGGAGGTCTCTGTACATTGCTGCAGTCATCTTTCCCTTTATCCTGACTAGTCTCCCAGTCCCTACAGCATGATGCTGCCACCACCATGCTTCACTGTAGGGATGGTGCCTGGTTTCCTCCAAACGTGACGCCTGGCATTCCCACCAAAGAGTTCAATCTTTGTCTCATCAGACCAGAGAATTTTCTTTCACATGGTCTGAGAGTCCTTCAGGTGCCTTTTGCCAAACTCCAGGCGGGCTGCCATGTGCCTTTTACTAAGGAGTGGCTTCCGTCTGGCCACTCTACCATACAGGCCTGATTGGTGGATTGCTGCAGAGATGGTTGTCCTTCTGGAAGGTTCTCCTCTCTCCACAGAGGACCTCTGGAGCTCTGACAGAGTGACCATCGGGTTCTTGGTCACCTCCCTGACTAAGGCCCTTCTCCCCCGATCGCTCAGTTTAGATGGCCGGCCAGCTCTAGGAAGAGTCCTGGTGGTTTCGAACTTCTTCCACTTACGGATGATGGAGGCCACTGTGCTCACTGGGACCTTCAAAGCAGCAGAATTTTTTCTGTAACCTTCCCCAGATTTGTGCCTCGAGACAATCCTGTCTCGGAGGTCTACAGACAATTCCTTTGACTTCATGCTTGGTTTGTGCTCTGACATGAACTGTCAACTGTGGGACCTTCTATAGACAGGTGTGTGCCTTTCCAAATCAGGTCCAATCAACTGAATTTACCACAGGTGGACTCTAATGAAGCTGCAGAAACATCTCAAGGATGATCAGGGGAAACAGGAGGCACCTGAGTTCAATTGTGAGCTTCATGGCAAAGGCTGTGAATACTTATGGACATGTGCTTTCTCAATTTTTGTATTTTTAATAAATTTGCAAAAATCTCAAGTAAACTTTTTTCACGTTGTCATTATGGGGTGTTGTGTGTAGAATTCTGAGGAAAAAAAATGAATTTAATCCATTTTGGAATAAGGCTGTAACATAACAAAATGTGGAGAAAGTGATGAAGCGCTGGGAATACTTTCTGGATGCATTGTATAATACAGTATGTATGTATGTAAGTATGTGGCAGTTTAAGGGTTAATAATACTCTTATTTATCCAGATTGAGGTTTTTTAGCCTTTTTGTTTTATTGCTTTTCAGAATAAACTAAAATGTCCCCCATTCAGTCATTCAGCGTCCGAGGCTGCACCGGTTACTGTGACTTGACCCGTGAACGGACTCTTTCCCATTACTGGTTTCTTCACACACATTCTGACTTTGATTTTCAGTGATGTTTTTTTAACTCTTGCATTGCCTTTATATTCCATTGTTGATCCTCACTCTCTCTTTTCATTTCATGCCCCACCTTTTCATTTCTTTCCTTTCCCAATCCATTATAGAATTATATTTACATGACCACAAAAGACACAAAAACAAAATGCTAAGAAATGGATGATCGACCGCTTCTTGTTGAGGTCGTCCTCTTTTGTTATTCCACTTATCAATGTGGAGGCAGAGATCAGCAGTCCAGAGACTCGTCACCCATCGTGTTGCCATCCATCAGTTGTTTAAGGTGAAGGGCCAACTCCCTGATCCTCCCTGGCGCTAATGAAATTCTCCGCTGCTCCACTATGCACAGATGAGCAGGTACCTCGCTGTCGCTGGCTCCATGACTGTGTTCTTACAGAAACTTTCCTCAGCCCCATTCACCCTTCCAGTACTAACTGAGAGATTTGACTTTCCCCTCACATTTCCCTGTGGCTTCATTTCCTCTCTAAGTTCTCTACTCTGCTCTATTGCTATACATGTTATTTTCAGTTTTTTATTATTACATATTTTTTGTAAATATATAGTTTGTTTGCATAATTTTATAAACTAACTGTGCTACCCATCTATGATGGGTTGAAATCTAAGTAATAGGCCTCAGTGTTGTTGGAGTGTATTTCACAATGCACATAGAAATAAAATGAATTGCGTTTGTCATTCCAACAGATGGCGCATCACAAACATTTGTAGTGTTAAAATGCATTGCATTGCTCATTCCAACAGATATCAACACTGCCTTTATGAATCCCATACCAAATTGGATAAAACAGTGAGATATGCATTTCATTTGTAATTTCAACAGACAGCACATCACAAACATTTTTAGTAATAAAAAACATTACAATTGTCATTCCAACAGATAACACATCACAAACATTTGTAGTGAACATTTATATTTTTTTTACTACAAATGTTTGTGATGCACAATCAGTTGGAATAAGAAATGCAATGCTTACATCACTGTAATATCCCATTTGGTATGGGATTCGTAAAGGCAGTATTAATATTTGTAATGTTAGAATGACAAATGCAATGTATTTCATTACTATACATGTTTGTGATGCATTATCTTTTGGAATGGCAAATGCATGCATATGACTCTATTATATATCATGTGGCATGGGATTCATAAAAGCAGTGTTAATATTGGTAATGTGCCATTTGTTGGAATGAAAAACAGAATGCATACATCTCTGTTATATGCCACTTGGAATAGGATTCATAAGGGCAGTGTCAATATTTGTGCGGTGCCATTTGTTGGAATGACAAATGCAATTAATTTTAATACTAAAAATGTTTGTGATGCACCATCTGTTGGGATGGCAAATTCATGCATATGTCTTTATTATATGTCATGTGGTATGAGATTTGTAAGAACAGTGTTAATATTGGTAATGTGCCATCTGTTGGAATGAGAAATGTAATCCACATGTCACTGTTATATGCCATTTGGTATGGGATTCATAAAAGCAGTGTTAATGTTGGTAATGCTTCATCTGTTGAATTGACAAATGCAATGCATATGCTGCTGTTATATCCCATTTGGTATGGCACTCGTAAAGTCAGTATTAATATTTGTGGTGTGCCATCTCTTAAAATGACAAATGTAATGCATATGTCACTACAAATGTTTGTGATGCTCCATCTGTTGGGATGGCAAATACACGCATATGTCTCTACTATATGCCATGTGGTATGGGGTTCATAAAAACAGTGATAATGCTGGTAATGCTCCATCTGTTGGATTGACAAATGTAATGCACACATCTCTTGATATATGCTATTTGGTATGGGATTCGTAAAAGCATTGTTAATGTCTGTGATGTGCCATCACTTATAATGACAAATGTAATGCATATGTCACTGTTATATCCCATTTGGTATGGGATTTGTAAAGGCAGTGTTAATATTTGTGGTGTGCCATCTGTTGGAATGTCAAATACGATGCATTTTAATACTACAAATGTTTGTGATGCGCCAACTGTTGGGGAGTCAAATACACGCATATGTGTCTACTATATGTGGTATGGGATTCATAAAAGCAGTGTTAGGTTGGTAATGCGCCATCTGTTGGAATGACAAATTCAATGCTTGCATTATATGCTATTTGGTATGGGATTCGTAAAAGCACTTTTAATGTTTGTGATGTGCCATCTGTTAGAATAACAAATGCATGCATATTTCTCTATTATCTGCCATGTGGTATGAGATTCGTAAAAGCAGCGTTAAAGTTGGTAATGCGCCATCTCTTGGAATGACAAATGCAATGCATGCATGCATCTCTGTTATAAGCTATTTGGTATGAGATTCATAAATGGAGTGTTAATGTTTGTGATGTGTCATCTGTTAGAATAACAAATGCATACATATTTCTCTATTATATGCTATGTGGTATGGGATTCATAAAATCAGCGTTAAAGCTGGTATTGCGCCATCTGTTGGAATGACAAATGCAATGCATATGTCTCTGTTATATGCCGTTTGTGGCATATGGGATTTGTAAATGGAGTGTTAATATGTGTGTTGGAATGACTGGGACACAGCCACTGGACAGACATACAGACGCTTATCTTTTTTGTTAAGGTGGGTGTTTTTATGATTGGCATATTTTTTTACATTGAAAAACAATTTTATTTCCTTTTATTTATTAATTTTTATATATTGTAGTTTTTCAGGAGGATTTTTATTTGTACAGAGCTCCACAGTCCCAAACGGGAATGAAGCACTGTTTCCGATGACAAGTATGAATACACCATGTCAGTTTGATGTGCCTGCCATTTGTTCAGGTAGATCACCTTTACCTGCCTCCACAGGTTTTACCTGCCTTGTCTTTTCAAAAATTAGGAAAAGCTCAACAAATTTACACTACCTGGGGTTCGCGTAGCTGTTCACAGGACTGTAAATATTAGTGATTCAATACAAATTATAACAATGTATGAGGCTGGCAGACCTCCGATTCCTCGCCGATTCGTCTTATTGTAAATTAACTCGAGTCGCTGAACGCAAACACCCCCCCCCCCCCACACCCCCCTACCCCACCCCAACTTCCCGTAGATTTGCGCCATAAACTGTCACTGAAACTGCTTGGTCATTGTCACGTCATCATAGCACCGTCGGCTTTAACCTGAACTGAAAGGCCGTCACACTGTTTTCCTGTTTTTTTATCAGCTAAATGAATGCTTGTGAGTGACAGGAAATAAAAGCGTAAAAGATGGACGTCTTCGTAGCCTTTAATTACGCCGATGAGGGCTTTTGCGGTTTGTGTTTGCTTTGGGTTGTGTTTACACACAGCAGAAGGTGAAGCAATAATTAAAATTCTGAAGAAAAATAACAGAAAGCTGCAGATAAACAGTTGACGTGAATCAAATGGGGTATCCTCTTCTAAGTAAGGTTTTGGACTGTAAAGCACGAGGACACGGGTTCAAGCCCCCCTAGCAACTGATTTTCACTTTGTGATAACTGTGAGAGTTTTCTGAAGTCCCGTTAGTGAAGTCCATGAAGAGATGCGCCGCGATGAACCTCTGAGGCACCCTGGCCTGTTCTTCACTCTAGAAAACAACAGCTGCTTATTGTCGTCTCTTTATTCTTCTTCTTTTGTGTGGTACACGTTGTGGTCGCTTGTCCACACAGCAAAGGACCTGGCAGGGAAACGCCCTCGTAGATGGCAGTGGCAGTGAAGTGCCACTAGGGGGTAGACTCACTCCATGATATGCATCAAGCCAGAGATTGCAGATTTGCGGCAGGCACTGATTGTCTGGGACGCTGAAGAACCCTGAGCTCCTGGTCAGGTTAGGTTGAGGAGCAGGCACTGGTACAGCATGTTGTCGCACCCACCACACGATGAAACAGCTCGGGATCCTGGTTGGCAACCCCCCAGGCAGACTCACGGTTCAGTCCCACCCTCTGGAAATGACCCTCTAAATGCCATAGCCAGGTGTTAGGTGGGCGTCCCCTTGGCCTGGTCATGCCACTCGGGTCCTCAACAATGAGAATCCTGCCAGCCGGATCACCCTTGGGGAATCGCTCTACATGGCCGTAGTGCCATAACTGACGCTCCCTCACAATTCAGGTCATGTGCCTCATACGGGACTCCATGAGCAACACAAAGTCAAACCAGCAGCACCCAAGGATTCTCCAAAGTGACACAGAAGTCCAGTCTTCGTCTCAGGTCACTGGATAGCATCCATGTCTCACAATCATATAACAAGACAGGAAACACCAGGACTCTGAAGACTTGGACCATCGTCCTTTTGTAGAGACATCGGGAGTGCCACACACCCCTCTCCAGCGACCTCATGACCCCCCTATGCTCTCCTAATCCGTCTACTGACTTCGTAAGAAGAGTCACCAGAGACGTGAATGTCACTGCCGAGGTAAGTGAACCTCTCGACTCTCTCCACAGACAGACACACTGCTGATGGCCATGCCCAGGAGGTCATTAAAGGCCTGGCCCTTGTTTTTTATCAGGACCCTCGCAAGTTTAGACACTCAGACTCCTCACTCAGTCTCTCGAGACCCCCATTGACTCCACGAAGATCACAGCCTCGTCAGCAAAGTCAAGATCAGCGAATCTCTCTTCACCAGCAGATGTCCCACAGTTGCTGGACCCCCCGACCCTGACCACCACCCAGTCCATACAAGCATTGAACAGGGCAGGAGCAGAACACACGGCTGACGGACCCCAGGATCAGCAGGGAAAAACGCAGAGGGTCTGCCTCCTCCACTCTGCACAGCACTCACAGTACCAGTGGACAGGCCGGCCAGGATATCCAGCAACCTTGAAACATCAGGATGTCCCAGGAGCTCCTTGTCACGTTCATGAAATTAGTCTGTTTTGTGACATGGCGCCATTAGAACATGGGTGAGTCGGTGGCCATGCAGGGACGAACAGGGCCAGCAGCAACACTCAGACCTGAAAGTCACTGAAGTCGTGCATTGATTGGATAGTCAGAGTCCATGATCTACTCTCTCGATCTCTCTCCATATATAAAACGCTAAGTCTAAAAGTGCAACGATTTTATGTGACATTTTTATGTCACTTTTTTGTCACCCTTTAAATCAGGCTTATTTTAAAACCTACATATATATGTTTGGTATCATCCATCCATCCATCCATTATCCAACCCGCTATATCCTAACTACAGGGTCACGGGGGTCTGCTGGAGCCAATCCCAGCCAACACAGGGCACAAGGCAGGAAACAAACCCCGGGCAGGGTGCCAGCCCACCACAGTGTTTGGTATCATTGTTTTCAGAATTTATCAAATGTTAATGTGATGTTGTTAGATTTTCAGATTCTTATTCCGTCTTTCAAATTATAAACTAAAAAATATCACGAACTCACGTCATGCGAGACGAGACTTTGTGCCAAGAGATTTAACCTGGAAATAAAAGACAAAGAGTAGGACAGCTGCTGTACAGGCTTTTAAAAGTTCAAAGTGCCGCACGAGATGAAGATCAGCAGCAAGCCAGCAACTGATCGAGCAAAGAGGAGGTAAAAAGAAAACTGTATTTGTTTCCTATTGTATCACCGTTTAAGAGGGGGCTTCGGAGGAGCGACTGCGTCTCCTTGGGGTGCGTTCAGCCCCCCTCTTCACAATGCGAGCAACAGAGACGAGAAGTGGCTGTCCCATAGCGGGGGCAAGAGGTGTTGGGGAGCGAACCGATCAGGGGGCGAACCTCCTGGTTTGCATATATGAGGATACAGTCAATGGGAAGTGTGGGTAAATAATTATGATTTCATTGTACTTTAGTTTCATTTTTTTTTGTAATTATTGTAAGTTTGCCAAATTGCATCTTTCATTTTTTCAAATGTATATGTGAAGGATCTGATTATTAAGATTGAAATAAATTGTCACTGTTATCGAAAAGAACCTGTTAAGTTGGAGGTTTAAATAAAAGCCTACTGAGTATTGTTTTAGTTAAAACACGAGAACAATCAAGACAAGTACTGGCCATTCAGCCTAACAAGTCTCACCTGTCCTACCTGCTTAAATCTTCTATCTATTATATAGTGCCTTTCACATTTTCTATCTATCTATCTATCTATCTATCTATCTATCTATCTATCTATCTATCTATCTATCTATCTATCTATCTATCTATCTATATACAGTTAGGTCCATAAATATTTGGACAGAGACAACTTTTTTCTCATTTTCGTTCTGTACATTACCACAATCAATTTTAAATGAAACAACTCAGATGCAGTTGAAGTGCAGACTTTCAGCTTTAATTCAGTGGGGTGAACAAAACGATTCCATAAAAATGTGAGGCAACTAAAGCATTTTTTGAACACAATCCCTTCATTTCAGGGGCTCAAAAGTAATTGGACAAATTAAATAACTGGAAATAAAATGTTCATTTTCTAATACTTGGTTGAAAACCCTTTGCTGGCAATGACAGCCTGAAGTCTTGAACTCCTGGACATCACCAGATGTTGGGTTTCCTCCTTTTTAATGCTCTGCCAGGCCTTTACTTTCAGTTGCTGTTTGTTTGTGGGCCTTTCTGTCCGAAGTTTAGTCTTCAACAAGTGAAATGCCTGCTCAGTTGGGTTAAGATCAGGTGACTGACGTGGCCATTCAAGAATTTTCCACTTCTTTTTTTTTAATAAACTCCTGGGTTGCTTTGGCATTGTCCATCTGTATCATGAATCAATTTGTCTGCTGTATTTAGCTGGATTTGAGCAGACAGTATGTCTCTGAACATCTCAGAATTCATTCGTCTGCTTCTGTCCTGTGTCACATCATCAATAAACACGAGTGTCCCAGTGCCACTGGCAGCCATCACACTGCCTCCCTCCACCGTGTTTTACAGATGATGTGATATGCTTTGGATAATGACCTGTTCCATGCCTTCTCCATACTTTTTTCTTGCCATCATTCTGGTAGAGGTGGCGGCACGGTGGCGCAGTGGTAGCGCTGTTGCCTCGCAGTTAGGAGACCCGGGTTCGCTTCCCGGGTCCACCCTGCGTGGAGTTTGCATGTTCTCCCCGTGTCTGCGTGGGTTTCCTCCGGGCGCTCCGGTTTCCTCCCAAAGACATGCAGGTTAGGTGGATTGGTGATTCTAAATTGGCCCTAGTGTGTGCTTGGTGTGTGGGTGTGTTTGTGTGTGTCCTGCGGTGGGTTGGCACCCTGCCCGGGATTGGTTCCCTGCCTTGTGCCCTGGATTGGCTCCAGCAGACCCCCGTGACCCTGTGTTCGGATTCAGCGGGTTGGAAAATGGATGGATGGATGGATTCTGGTAGAGGTTGATCTTGGTTTCATCTGTCCAAAGAATGCTTTTCCAGAACTGTGCTGGCTTTTTTAGATGTTCTTTAGCAAAGTCCAATCTAGCCTTTCTATTCTTGAGGCTTATGAGTGGCTTGCACCTTGCAGTGCACCCTCTGTATTTACTTTCATGCAGTCTTCTCTTTATGGTAGACTTGGATATCGATACGCCTACCCCCTGGAGAGTGTTGTTCACTTGGTTGGCTGTTGTGAAGGGGTTTCTCTTCACCATGGAAATGATTCTGCGATCATCCACCACTGTTGTCTTCCGTGGACGTCCAGGTCTTTTTGCATTGCTGAGTTCACCAGTGCTTGCTTTCTTTCTCAGGATGGACCAAACTGTAGATTTTGCCACTCGTAATATTGTACCAGTTTCTCCGATGGGTTTTTTCTGATGGCTTCTTTCACCTGCATGGAGAGCTCCTTTGACCGCATGTTGTCTGTTCACAGCAAAATCTTCCACATGCAAGCACCACACCTCAAATCAACTCCAGGCCTTTTATCTTCTTAACTGATGAGGACATAACGACGGACTTGACCACATCTGCCCATGAAATAGCCTTTGAGTCAATTGTCCAATTACTTCTGAGCCCCTGAAATGAAGGAATTGTGTTCAAAAAATGCTTTAGTTACCTCACATTTTTATGCAATCGTTTTGTTCACCCCACTGAATTAAAGCTGAAAGTCTGCACTTCAACTGCATCGGAGTTGTTTCATTTAAAATTCATTGTGGTAATGTACAGAACCAAAATGAGAAAAAAGTTGTCTCTGTCCAAATATTTATGGACCTAACTGTATATCCCCGCGAGACGCTCCATGGCCATTCTCTTTTGCCTCACAGGTGTTTAATTTGTCTCCCGTGATCTTAACGTGAAGATCACGTATCATCTCCTAGTCATTCCCTCCAACAGTATTTTTTTTTACAATAGAGAGACTTCTCTGAATCGTCCAATTTCGCCCACAGAATCTTCCACCAGATCACACACAAATTTCTTCTGAAGATTAGCGGCTCCATTTCGAAGATCTTCTACAGAGATGGAGGGAATTTTGTTCAGAAATCCAAACGTCTGCTCAGTGTCTTTGTAGGAGTGATACCGCCGATCCACTTTGCGTAGAGTGTCCTGGCTTCATCCCGAGCACTCAGGGTTTGGTTCGGGTCATCAGATAACTTTTGCAGTGACTGTCGTAGTTCTGATGCGTGTGCCGACCATCTCGTATCTGAAAAGCCTTTTAAAGCCTCTATCCTGTGGATCAGCATTCTGACTGGATGAAGATTCGACAGCCTTGAAATATCCAGTTAATTTAGGGATTTTCTTTAGCAGTTCTTGGTTACACTGTCCTTTCAGTCGTCGTGCTTTTCGTTTTTGTGCTTTGCTATCATATTTTCTTTTGGGCATTTTTCTGATATGCTGTCCAGCTACCCAGAATAACACAGTGGTGTGGTATGAACTCAAAACAAAATTAACTTTAACATCTACCCAATCAGCTGTTTAAATTTAAAATGTTTCTTATAGGCCAATGGGCATCAGGGAGGCGGTTTTCTTTTAGCAAATTAAAAAAATAATTAAAACTAGTTTGGCCAATCCCTGCATACGTGGGGGCCCTAGTCTGCAGCCTAGGCCAGCCTGTGCATTAATCCGCGCCTGCCCCCTAACATCAATGATCTTAATCAGTCCTCTCGGTTTTCAGGCTTCACATGGAAGAATTAGATGATGCTGGTCATGTGGACCTCTGGCCTTCAATCCATCAATGGAAGGACATCACGGTGCTTTGATCGGGTGGTGGTGGCGTAGATCAGCACCACAGAAAACCGGAAGGAGAACAGCAGGGAAAGTAGGAGTTAGTACAGAGTGCGGAGATATGATAGAAATGATAATTCAATGCATATACAGAATATCAGGGTTACACTAAACTGAAGTGATGAGGAAGCCATGTTAAAATAATGAGTTTTTAGCAGTTTGTTTAAAGTGCTCCACTGTTTTTGCCTCAGTAAACTGTGTCACAAAAACGACCAAAAGACATTGAGAAGGTTTGGGGCAGCCACCTGTATAATTTTTCCCAGCTGCAAAATTGATTCAAAAGAACAGACATGTTCACACGACTGAGTCCAAAACAGAACTGATTTACTAGAAACAAGATGGCGGCTTTAAAGGCCAGTATGGGAAGTGATGTCATCAGGACCGGAACCGGAACTGTTGGCTGCCCCAGAGCCGGGCGGGATTTCCTTAGAATGGTCTGTAAGGAATCGAGAGAGAGAATTAGTGCACTTCGCCACCCTCTGGTCCGGTGTGGAATTACATGTACCCTACTCAGGCCCTTTAGTTGTCTCCTAAACACGCATGTGTGACAAGTCGTTTTCCAGATTTGAGGTGCATAACAGGAGAAGGCCACCTCACCACTTCTTTTAAGTTCTCAGAATTATAAGCAGACCCTCATTTGAAGATCTGAGGTTACAATTTGAGGTGTAAGGCGACAGGCATTTTGAGATATAGGATGGAGCAGATGAGTGAAGGCTTTCTAAACCATCCGCAGTATTTTAAAGTCAATAATGATCCCTTTATGCGATGTTCTGGTCAGCTGTGTGGTATAAATACACAGTCTGTATTATAAATGCGAGCACAAGATTGGCATCTTTTTTTCGTAGGCAGGGCGATGTGCCATTATCTGTTGGTTCACTCGAGGTGGCTGTAGATTCAGTGGTTGTCTGTATGCCAGGAGGAGAAGTTCTGGGAAAATATCTCTCAGCGTCTCATCATTATGTAGAATTGGCTGAAGTCCTTTTATAATGTTTTGAAGCACTTCAACATGTTGGTTATAGGTGACAGCATAAACACTGACATTCACTGAGCTGAGCGAGACTTGCTGTTCCTTAGATGTTCATTTGGGTTCTTCTATGAGTTTTCTATGTGCTCTTGGCGTTGTTTTATTAGGCCGGCCACTTCTGGGCAGATTTAACTGTACCAGTCTTCCAAGTTTTCTCCACTTGGAGATAATGGTTCTTGTGGTGGTGTAAAATAAAAAGAGAGGATAATAATAAAGAGCTGGGGGTGCCAAGATACCTCCCCAGTATAATAGGATGCAGCAAAATTGAAAAATAAAACACACACACAATTATTGCAGAGTCATCTCTGCAGACGCGAGTTCTAACAGAACTGCCAAAGATGGTGGAGCTTCCACCTTTCAGTCCTCTGGGCAGGAAGAGGCGGGTCCAGGTAGACAGACACTGGAAGTGATGTCAGTGGTGTTCTAGCTGTCAATCATCCAGTCTGCAGAAGGAGAAAAAGGGAAAGATATTAAGACAGAGCGCCAACCCCTGGTGTGGTGGTGGAATTACAGTCACTAGAGCCCTTCATCTGTCCCTCATGTACAGTCATATGAAAAAGTTTGGGAAGCCCTTTCAGCCTGCATAATAATCGACTCTCCTTTCAACAATAAAGATAACAGTGGTATGTCTTTCATTTCCTAGGAACATCGGAGTACTGCAGTGTTTTCTGAACAAAAATTTTTAGTGTATGAAATTAAATCAAATGTGAAAAACTGGCTGTGCACAAATGTGGGTCCCCTTGTCATTGTGCTGATTTGAATGCCTGTCACTGCTCAATGCTGATTACTTGGTGTGGTGAGCTTGTTAAGCCTTGAACTTCATAGACCGGTGTGTCCCATCATGAGATATAAAGGTATTTAAGGTGGTCAGTTACAAGTTGTGCTTCCCTCCCTTTGACTCTCCTCTGAAGAGCAACAGCACGGGATCCTCAAAGCAACTCTCCAAAGATCTGAAAACAAAGATTGCTGAGTCTCCTGGTTTAAGGGAAGGCTACAAAAAGCCATCTCAGAGGTTTAAAATGTCAGTTTCTGTAACTGTAAGGAATGGAATCAGGAAATGGAAGGCCACAGGCACAGTTGCTGTTAAACCCAGGAGGTCTGGCAGGCCAAGAAAAATACAGGAGTGGCATATGAGCAGGATTGTGAGAATGGTGACAGACAACCCACAGATCACCTCCAAAGACCTGCAAGAACATCTTGCTGCAGATGGTGTATCTGTACATCGTTCTACAATTCAGCGCAATTTGCACAAAGAACATCTGTATGGCAGGGTGATGAGAAAGAAGCCCTTTCTGCACTCACGCCACAAACAGAGTCACTTGTTGTATGCCAATGCTCATTTAGACAAGTCAGATTCATTTTGGAACAAAGTGCTTTGGACTGATGAGACACAAATGGAGTTATTTGGTCAGAACAAAAAGCACTTTGCATGGCGGAAGAAGAACACCGCATTCCAAGACAAACACCTGCTACCTCCTGTCAAATTTGGTGGAGGTTCCATCATGCTGTGGGGTTGGCTGTGTGGCTAGTTCAGGGACTGGGGCCCTTGTTAAAGTCGAGGGTCACATGAATTCAACCCAGTATCAACAAATTCTTCAGGATAATGTTCAAGCATCAGTCACAAAGTTGAAGTTACGCAGGGGTTGGATATTCTAACAAGACACCGACCCAAAACACAGTTGGAAATCTACAAAGGCATTCATGCAGAGGGAGAAGTACAATGTTCTGGAATGGCCGTCACAGTCCCCTGACTTGAACATCATAAAATCTATGGGATGATTTGAAGCAGGCTGTCCATGCCATCAAATTGAACTGAACTGGAGAGATTTTGTATGAAGAATGGTGAACAAGACCTCCATGCAGAATCAGACACTCATCAGAGGCTATAGGAGGACAGCGTCTAGAGGACAAAAGGAGGCTCAACTAAGTATTGATGTCATATCTCTGTTGCGGTGCCCACATTTATGCACCTGTCTAATTTTGTTATGATGCATATTGCATATTTTCTGTTAATCCAATAAACTTAATGTCACTGCTGAAATCCTACTGTGTCCATAAGACATGTCAAATATTAAAAGGAAGTTGCTACTTTGAAAGCTCAGCCAATGAGAAGCAAAAATCCAAAGAATGAAGAGGGGTTGACAAACTTTTTCATATGACTGTATATGCACATAACAGTAGAGTTGTAGGATTTTAGAGATTTCTTTATAAATCTTTCCCAACTAATGTGTTTCAGTAACTTTCATTCTCTAGTCTTCTGGTCTTTCTTTTGATTGAGTGGTGGCGTGCTGTGTGTTGAGACCTTTCAGCCAACTTCACATTGCTGGAAAAGTTCTGTTGAAAGGCTGGCAGCAGTGTGCTTGGGTGTGTTCACTCCAATCTAACCCATTGCCATTTCCATTTGGTTCATTGGTTGATTAAGTGAAGGGGGCAGCTACTTTTCACATGGGTGATAAAGGTGCTGGTGAACATTTCCTTCTTCAATAAATCAAATGATTATTCAAAAGCTGCACATTGTGTTTACTTTTGTACGTATTCTACTAAATTTGTTTGGAGATCAGAAACAATGAAGCGTTACAAATAAGCAAAGATAGAGGTAATTAGGAAGGGGGGAAATACTTTTTCACAGCACTGTGTATCAGCCTGTCTGGTTAACCGTCTTCCATTGGCCAAAGAGAACTGTGACATCAGGATTTGACGGAGAGCACCTGATCAAGTGAGTCAGCCCGTGTTAGCAGCGTGATGTGGGTGCAGGTGTCACGTTCTGTTACCACGGTGATGTGGTCATGTGATTTGGTTTGTGATGTCACAGTGGTAGATCCTCCCCCTGTGAAAGCAATTTTTAGGTCATCAGGTGTTCTCGTTCTGTCTGTGCCATCAACGCTTCGATTCTTGACACTTTAAAAATTTGACTCTTCATAGACGAGTTTTTCTCCCAAATTATGAAGGTAGTTTTTTGGGTGATGGGGTTGTCTATGAAAATATTAAATCTCTTCGTTATTTTCTTTCCAGACGTGTTTTTATATGAGTCAATTTTTATTGCATCAGATGTTTACTGTGTCAGCTTTTTTGTTTTCTGGTGGATACTTCTATTTTATGGCATCATTGCATAAACACCAGGTACAGTACATGCTTCTGACCGTACAAAAGCCGTCATTAATGAATTGGCGTCATCCAAGATTGTGGAAGTGTTGTAATCATAAATTCTGATCTTGAAAAATATTGCAATTCCTTTTAACTTTTGATTTTTGGGTAGCATTGTGTAGCAACAATTATTTTGACTACCTGGTTACGACTCCTTTCAGGCATTTAGATCTGTGATTCAACTCCCGGTCCATTTAAAGTTCTAAATCTTCTTAATTCTCATTGGCAGAACAGTCAATGTGAGTTAAGCAAATCAGCGCCTTGCATAAAGAGGAAATGCAATTCGTGTGTGATTGATCTTTTGCATGGAAGACAGGACTCTTGACCAGTGAATGGGGGGGTGGGGGGGGTCTTCTTGACCAATAAATTAGGGGAAGAAGCGAATCTTCTGGACCAATGAATAAGAAGAAGAGGCGGATCTTCCTGACAAATGAATAAGAAGGAGAGGCGGATCTTCCTGAGCAATAAATTAGAGGAAGAAGCGAATCTTCTCGACCAATGAATAAGAAGAAGAGGCGGATCTTCTTGACAAATGAATAAGAAGGAGAGGCGGATCTTCCTGACCAATAAATTAGGGGAAGAAGCGAATCTTCTCGACCAATGAATAAGAAGGAGAGGCAGATCTTCTTGACCAATGAATGAGGAGAGAGTGATCTTTAATTCAAAAGATCAATCCCAGCCGAATTGCATTTCCTGTTTGTTCCTGGCACTGAAGCTTTCCAGAAGCTTTTATTCCATAATATTTTACCAAAAAAATGCATGAAATGTATATGTTGTGAGCCGTGATTCAATACTTGGCCCATTTTAAGTGCTCAGTCTGCTCAATTTTCACTGCCAGTACAGTCAATATGAGTTAGGCATATTCCGTGCCAGGCATAAAAAGGAAATGCAATCTGCAGGGGATTAATCTTTTAATTTGAAGACTGGACTCTTGACCAATGATTGAAGGAGGGAGGCGAATCTTCTTGACCAGTGAATAAGAAGGAGAGCCCGATCTTCTTGACCAAATCAAACAGGGGGAGAGAGAGGGATCTTCAATATAAAAGATCAGTCCCATAAGAACTGCATTCCCTGTTTGTTCCTGGCACTGAAGCTTTCCAGAAGCTTTTATTCCACAATATTTTATCAAAAAATGCATGACGTTTACACACTGTGAGCCGTGATTCAATACCCAACCCATGTAAAATGCTCAATCTGCTCAATTTTCACTGCCAGAATGGTCAATACGAGTTAGGCACATCAGTGCCAGGTATAAAAAGGAAACGCAATTTGTATAGGATTGATTCTTTTTGAATTAAAGACTGGACTCTTGACCAATGAATGACATGGAGAGAGAGAGGGATCATCAATCCAAAAAACTCAATCCCATGCAAATTACGTTTCCTGTTTATTCCTGGTGCTGATTTTTCCTGAACCCTTTATTGAACAAAATTTATTCAAAAAATGTGTGAAGTTTGCATGTTGTGATATCAAGAGCCATATCTGAGTATACGAGAAAGCCTAGGGGGAGACCACTCCCGATTTTTAATAAATGTGCAATCTTGTTTTAGGGTATTAAGTTTTGCTCGATGAGAGAAAATTTTAATTGAAATTATTTTTAGCAAAGTGCTGCAGCAAAACAAAAGTTGAAAACAGTGACGGGGTCTGAATCCACTGCAGCTGGTTGTGACATTTCTTGTTATCCTCCATTAAGAAAAGAACCTAAGAGCTTAGTAGGTGCCTATCATTTTAGGTGGTCTGACTGCACATTACACAGTGTATCAGGTGTGACTCATCCAGGTGGGATTCCTGCCTTGTTTTCTGTGCTGCCTGGATAGGCCGTGGGGGCACCAGATGAAAGGTCCTATAATGAAAAACGCCTTCGACTGTTCATTTAACAGTCACAGTGAGAGCGACTGCAGACATTCATGACACATATTCTTTTTTTTTTTAGATAACATCCCACTTTTTTGCTTTAAAGTCCAAATCTTGTTGACATTTAAAGAGGTGAAGTACCACGGGGGTCAAAGAAAATGGATATGCCCCTTGGATGGCACACAGAGTGAGCAGAAACGCACATGTCAGAACACAAGCAGGCTGAATTTCCAGCCGCAAATCGGATTTATCCTGTAATTATCGGACCCTCCGCTTCAGACCGACGCTGACATCCCCGCGTTCTCCACATTTTATTTATTTATTTATTTTTCGTGTTTCGGCTGCCTGGCTAAATCCCTCCACAGACTATTGCAGGCATTTTTAATTCCCTCGTGAAAAGAAGAAAAATGTGCTGTCTATTAGGCTGCAGCTCATGGGCTCAGGTCCTCGTCTCCATATTGATATTAAAATTTTGCTTTGATCTGCTCGAGCGAGTCCCCCGGGAACACCGAGGGTTTTTTTTTTCATCAAATCAGTCTTCACCGTTTTTCTTTTTTATTTTGTCACGTTGAAGGGAAGGTTGAGATTGCGGCGTGTTGTCGGAACGCCTCCCAGAGTGGCGTCGCATGTCGGGCAGCCTTCTCCACTCGGATTGGGGTTCATGAGGCAGTGAAAGTGTCTGCGGTCCACGCATGGGCTTGTGGCCAGTTCAGCCGCACACTTACAGACTGTGGGAATCGCTTCTGGAAACTATTTTTAAAGTACATGCGGTCAAATTAAGAAAACATTGATGATTTGATTTGCCCAGAGATTTGACTAAAAGAAACTGTTGGCAACAGCGAGCCCCAAACCCTCAAACACAATCACACGATCACAGTCCCAGTCAAATAAAGGGTGTTTATTAAACACAATACCTCCAAAGTTGACACAAGCACAGGTTCTCTCTTTCTTTCTCCTAAATACCTTACAATTCCTTTCATTATCGCACTGTCATCCTCCAGTTAAGTGTTGCTCTCCGAACTCCCAGCTCCAACTCGCAGTCCCATTTATTGCAGGCCTGGGATACTTCTGGTGCCAGGACTGCTGCCCATATGGTCATATGGAAGTCCAACAGGGAGCACATCTCCCTGCAGCGCCCTCCTGTGGCACTCGCAGAGCCAAGCTTGGCTGTTCTGCTGGACTACATCTCCCAGCGTGCCCTACTGGGTACCAACATCAAGCGTCCTGGGGCAATAAGAGTCCCCAGCAACATTTTCTTCCAGTGGGCTGTCCGTCCATCTCTGGCCATCACTTCCAAGTCTGGAACATTTCCCTCCCCTGATTGGGATGCTTGTCTGCCTGCTTGGAGCCTGCTGTCCAGGTAAGGAACCATCCCCTCTTCTGATCAGGATGCCAGTCCAACCCATGTGGCATTTACACTGATAATCAACACGAATGTTAAGAGACTGACTGAGCTTTATCATTTGGCAGTGTGACAGTACGTGGGTCAGCTTCACGCTACCAGGTCCTTCCGGGGAGCCTCTTGAACCCGCTACCGCCGATAACGTACCTGAGAGATGAGCCTAGCAGATGAGGTCACAACACACAAAGCAAGGGGTAGCTGCATAAAGGGGCCAAGCGCTGTTATTAAAACCCAACAAAAAACAAATAGTGTCCAAAAGAGCAGTGCGCTCAATAAAATGAAGTGATGGTGGAGGTTAAAACAATCCATTAATTAATCCAATAAAACGAGGTTACAAAAACACAAGCCGTCCATAAAAACATGAGCCCTGGTGCAACCCTTTAAAAGATGACGTCTCCTTGGCTTAACCCTAAGCGAGTCCTTGTAGCCAAAGGAGGCGTCTAACTGGCGGTGCTGCTCCCAGGCTCGGACCCCAGTCGCCATCTGTGACTCCCTGTGTCCCCACATATTAACTTCAGGTCCTTGATGGATGCCTACAGTGTAGTCAGTGATTCCAGCATCGATATACTGTGATGTAACCCCCAAACCCCAACACAAACACACAAGCACTGTCCCGGGTTCAAATTAAGATGGTTTTTATTAAACAAAATACCTCCAAAGTAGCCAAAGCACAAGTTACCTCTCTCATGATCACCTCTTCTCTCTCTCCACCACACTGCCCTCCTCCAGTCAGGTGTTGCTCTTCATCCTCCCAGCTCCAATTCACTTGGATAAGGGAGTGCAGTCCCTTTTAATGAGGTACTTCTGGTGCCAGATGGAAGTACTTCCAGGTCATACAGAAGTCCAGTGAATTGGGGACCGCAACTCCCTGCAGCATCCCCTTGTGGCACCCACAAACTCCAGCAGTGCTGTGCTGCTGGACTACAACTCCCAGCATTCCCTGCAGATTCCTAAATGGGCACTGATATGGAGTGCTGCTGCCATTTAGTGGCTATGGGGATTAAATATCCCTCTGAGACAGTCCTTCCCTGTCCTCGTCTTCTGTCCTGGCTGGGTAAGGTATGAAGTCCATGTCTGGTTGGGATGCCTGTGCATTTATTTGAGGCTTCCCGCCCGGGTAAGGAACCATCAGTTCTGGTTGGGATGTCCGTCCATCCTGTATGGCTGCCTAGTCCAGGTTTCCTCTCTTGGCCAGGGTGTCTCCCGTCCATGTAAGATCTCTTCTTGGTTCCTGGCTGGGATGCCCATCCATCCCGTGTGCCACCTACAAGGAGACACTCATGAGTTCTTCCACTCCTTCTTGCCATCTCAGGTCTCCCGATGCATAGCATCTAGTGATGCCACCTCTGCATGGCATCAAATCTTAATCCGTTCTCTTTTCTTGTGTAGCTCCCGGTTGGTGGAATGAGCTGCCCACCATGGTTCAAACTGACGATGAGTTCAAAAAGCATCGGAAGGCTTTCTTTTCTGTGAATTTCTATCTAACTGATGATGGCTTTGATGGGTTCTCATAACCAAGGAAATCTACCAATCTGGCATTTTGCTCTGAGCTCTTAATTTCTTAACCTTGCATTGTCACATTTGTCCCCAAATGGTCCCCCATACAGATGTTTACTCGATTGTGTTGCCCATCTTTGTAAGTTGCTTTGGATAAAAGCCTCTGCTACATGAATAAATGTAAATGTAATCAATGTGACGGGTTAGTCAGCTGAATGTTGACCTCCTCATCCAAGTTGCGGATTCAAATCCCTTTTACTGAAATAATTTTCCGGTCTGATTTTTGTGAAATTTTCGCTTACGTTCCTCTACGATATTTGTCTCACATCTACGGCTTGACGATCGCGTCTTTTCTTCTCCCAATTTTGACTAATTTTGTCCTGGTACCCACAAAAATGATGTGTCCATTTGCTGAGATAACACTAAAATGTTGACTATGAGAGCCAATGAATGAACGGTTACCGGGCAGGAATGACCAATGAGTGAAGGGGAGAGGCGGGTCTTCAATTCAAGAGCTCGTTCCTGTTTGCTCGTGCGTCACTGTCATGCGTGGAAATGGTTTATCTAAAAAAATATCTGAGCACGCATTCACGTGTTTGGGATGTTGTGAGCATTCGCCTGTGGTGGAGCGGGTCCTGCTCCATGTTCCCATCCCTCTTCTGGGAGCCTCTCAACCCAACACTGTCAGTAATGTAACCAGAGGAGCTGGTCTGAGCAAGAGTGCAAAAGTGCTTTTATTAAAAACCAAAAACCAAACAAATCAAACAGTGTCCATAGTGTGGCGTTCAAAAAACATTTAAAACCATAAATAATCCATAAAAAGTTAACAATAAAAATTGAAATGTTTAAAACAAGGCTTAAACATGAGAATAAAAACTTGCAGCAGTCATTGCAGAGCCAGCCTTTGGGCGAAGCGAACGAAGCGACCGCTTCGGGCCCACAGCTGGAGGGGGCCCACTGCGCTCTGCCCCGGACCCCCTAGCTGCAGGGGTCGGGGCCCTCGGTATCAGTTTGCTTTGGGCCCAAAATTGTCTAGGACTGGCTCTGGTCATTGGGGGCCACACCAGCCTGGCACGGCTCCTTCCCAGTCTCTTCAGCTCACCCAAGGCTCACTCAACTGTCGAGGTCCTCTCGCTACCGACCTCCGTCTTAGCTGCCTCCGCTCGGGGTTGGCTGTCCTCCCGTCTTCCTTCTCGCATGCGTAGTTGTCCTTCAGATCCCTAGGAAGGACTCCTCCTCGATTGAGCCCACTCCTACACATTGTCAGTCAGCGCGATCTGTCCCTTGAGCACCACCCAACACTTCTAATATGGACTCTTTCCATAAACTTCATGTCATTGTCCATCAAAGCCTTTGAAACTTATGAACTGCTTGTAATTCTGCTTGTAATGTGCTAAAGTGAGACTTTAGATGAGGCTTTCAGAGTCAAAAGATACGGTGATTAGAGCTGCCATGCCAACTCGGGAAACTGGTCGGAAATGGAAAGCTAAGTATGCAGTCCAGCAGGCAAAATCTGCACTCTACTACAGCGACATTGTCAGCCAAAGTCCAACATGGAAGAAGTGGGTTGGGGTTTGGCAAAGGGCGACCCTACTGGAGTAAGGCAACCCCAGCAGACCGGAGGAAAATGGTCGTGGCTGAAGTCCGTCGGCATGAAGGTGGGCCAAGGCTGTGGCGCAGGCTAAACAGGGCCAGTGGACGAGGTGGGAGAATTTGGAAAAGCGAAAGATTAGCTGGAAGGACATGTGGATGATGGAAGCAGGTAGGAGAAGTCTCCTCATTCGAGCTACTTATGATGTCCTCCCTACCCCTCAAAACCTAAACCAATGGCTAGGCGAAGATCCATCATGCCCCCTCTGCTCAACACCAGGCACACTGCGGCACATCCTCACAGGATGCAAAGTAAGCCTCTCTCAAGGATGATATCCCTGGAGACACGACCAAGTGCTTAAATGCCTTGCATCTATTCTGGAAAGCAAGAGAACTGCCATCCAGAGAGACCAACTTAACTGTGCCTTTGTTGTTTGTTCGGGAAGGGGACCAAAGACAACACAAGTTTTCCATGAAAACCAAATGCTGGCAAATGCTGGTGGATGTGGACCAACGACTCACAAAAGTTCCCTAAAAGTTACAAAAGTTCCCTGCTAAAGTTACAAATGTGCCCTTTTTAAGTTAATAAAAGACCCTATCTATCTATCTATCTATCTATCTATCTATCTATCTATCTATCTATCTATCTATCTATCTATCTATCTATCTATCCGTTTTCCAACCCGCTGAATCCGAACACAGGGTCACGGGGGTCTGCTGGAGCCAATCCCAGCCAACACAGGGCACAAGGCAGGAACCAATCCCAGGCAGGGTGCCAACCCACCGCAGGATCTATCTATCTATCTATCTATCTATCTATCTATCTATCTATCTATCTATCTATCTATCTATCTATCTATCTATCTATCTATCTATCTATCTATTATATAGCGCCTTTCATATCTATGAAACGGCAGTCACCAACTTGAGGCCTGACCTGGTCTTGTGGTCGAGAACACAGCGCCAGGTATACTTTGTTGAGCTCACAGTTCCCTGGGAAGGTGCACTACACCTTCAAGCATTTGAAAGGAAAAATCGGAGATATTCCGAGCTTGCAGTGGAGGCAGGACGGCAAGGATGGAATATAAAAATCTACCCAGTGGAGGTTGGATGCAGGGGCTTTGTTGCAACATCCACTGTAAGGCTGATGAGAGACCTTGGCATTAGTGGGAATGCCCTATGCTATGCCATTAAGGAAATATCTAGGGTAGCAGAATGGAGCAGCCAGTGGCTATGGATTAAAAGAAAAGACCCAATCTGGTCTCCCAAATAAGAAGGCTGGACAAATGCAGAGGGGGGTGGTCCTGGGACGCTAGATACCACTGCAGAGGCTACTGGTGACGTCGTGGGCCTAGCCAGCGAAACATTGTTCAAAGTAGGAGCCCACTTGACAACCCCAGTGATGTGGCTGTCCAGCCTCCTCAAAACATCGGAAACATAATGCGATTTCTTCTTTTAGGTATGCTGTCAGGTGTAAGCTTGACTCAGGGAAGGGGACGCCCCTGCCTTGCATAGTCCCCCAGGCACTATGGATGTTAAACATCTCATCCTGTGTATTTGAAATCTACTTTGGTATGCCATAGAAACGTCTGACAAAAAGATCTAAAAACACTGAAGCAGCAAACTTGGTGAAAGCCAACACTTGTCTCATTCTCAAAACAACTGTACACAGCAAATTTTGAAGAAATTATTTTCTGTCCCCTTCATCCTGAATTTAAAGTCACATTGCTTTACTTTCCAAAATTTTTTTAATTGTGATGTGGCCTGCAGGGGGCACACAGCTCCCCACATCTGACACAGATAGATGCAGGACACAAATTCAGCAACACACGTTTTTTTTTCTGTGGGAAACGGTTCCCAGTTCGTTTCCCACTAATGCAGCACACTTACACAAGCACAGATAAGCACTTTGTCTCCCTCTTTTTCTTCCTCCTCCCGGAAGTGTTGTCCACCTCCTGCCGTCTCTGGCTGCCGGGGCAGTGGTGGCAGGCTCCATTTATGCCACTTCTGATGGCCCATTAGTATGATCTTTTAATTTTTCTGGCTGAGGCGGAAGCCCAACTGAGTAGGGCTCTGCAGCACCCCCTGGTGGCACCTCCTGAACCCAAAAGGGCTGTGCTGAACCCCAACTTCCATGGAGCCCTGTGGGAATCTGAGGCACCACTGCAACCCGTGGGGGGGGGGGGGGCGTTACTGCTATCTATTGCTCCAGGGAAGATAATATCCTGAGCCCACTCTCTCCCCCGGTCCTAATCCCATTGGGATTAATAAAGTATCTATCTATCTATCTATCTATCTATCTATCTATCTATCTATCTATCTATCTATCTATCTATCTATCTATCTATCTATCTATCTATCTATCTATCATATAGTGCCTTTCACTCTATCTATCTATCTATCTATCTATCTATCTATCTATCTATCTATCTATCTATCTATCTATCTATCATATAGTGCCTTTCACTCTATCTATCTATCTATCTATCTATCTATCTATCTATCTATCTATCTATCTATCTATCTATCTATCTATCTATCTATCTATCTATCTATCTATCTATCATATAGTGCCTTTCACTCTATCTATCTATCTATCTATCTATCTATCTATCTATCTATCTATCTATCTATCTATCTATCTATCTATCTATCTATCTATAGGGGGGCCTTGGCTGGGTAACGGTACCTGCCATCTGTTACACTAAATAGGAGAAGACATGCTCTTTACCTTCAAAGTAGACACAACTCTTTTTACTTTAAAACCAACAAGTGACGAGATGTGAGATTTCATATCCATGCCACTGTTAAATAGAATTCTAAGCATGATGGAGTAGTAGGCAGGATCAAAGGTTCTTTTCCATACAAGAATTGATGCCATTAAGGCAGGAGGTCAGCTTGTCCTTGGGTAAAGTTCTCCAGAGAACGGACGTCATATAAAGTTATGTGTCATCAGCATCAGCGTTATTTCTGCAGATTGATGTTTTTCTTTAGCTGGAATCTAAACTCCCCGAGGCACTTCGCAATGACTTTGAGCCTCGCTCGTATTTGGAGCTGTTTTGCTGATCAAATCTTGACAAAGTGGTGTAGTATATCTCCGATTCATTTAAGATGTTTGTCTCAGAGGACCGCAGAATAAGGCTTATAAAGTAGAGCAATGTGCTTCATGAGAAAGAAGTGTTATACTTCAGTAACATATCAAGGGCGGAAAACTGGCTGCCAAGAAGGAGCTGACATTCAATCCCAGCTACTTTATGTTCTCAATTTAGTCCAAATAAACAACCCAGAATTAACACCGCTGTCTCTCTCAGGATGTGTAACACCTCAGTCAGAGTAATAAGACAAGCAGGATAAACTCCAGAAAGTGGGAGGGCACGAGATAAGGAAGACCTTAACATGCGAAAGGGGAGACCCCCCAAGACCACTCACAGTAAGAGATAGCAGAGATCTGCCATTTGTCACTTTCTTTTGCATGTTTGTGTAATGTAGGCTACCTTGGAATGTCTCTACATGTGAAACAAAAGACAGCATTTGAGAATAAAACTGCGAAGTAATGTCACCTGATGAGAATATTTTATGGATAACAAAATAAAGAATGGCAGAGAGATAAAGGAAATAAGAAGAGCAAGGGGGGCAACATAGGGGCCAAAAACAAATCTGTTTATATGGCACCTCTGGCACCTTTCACATCTATCTATCTATCTATCTATCTATCTATCTATCTATCTATCTATCTATCTATCTATCTATCTATCTATCTATCTATCTATCTATCTATCTATCTATCTATCTATCTATCTATCTCTCTATCTATCTATCTATCTATCTATCTATTATATAGTGCCTTTCACATCTATCTATCTATCTATCTATCTATCTATCTATCTATCTATCTATCTATCTATCTATCTATCTATCTATCTATCTATTATATAGTGCCTTTCACATTTTCTATCTATCTATCTATCTATCTATCTATCTATCTATCTATCTATCTATCTATCTATCTATCTATCTATCTATCTATCTATCTACGTATCTATCTATCTATCTATCTATCTATCTATCTATCTATCTATCTATCTATCTATCTATCTATTATATAGTGCCTTTCACATCTATCTATCTATCTATCTATCTATCTATCTATCTATCTATCTATCTATCTATCTATCTATCTATCTATCTATCTATCTATTATATAGTGCCTTTCACATTTTCTATCTATCTATCTATCTATCTATCTATCTATCTATCTATCTATCTATCTATCTATCTATCTATCTATCTATCTATCTATCTATTATATAGTGCCTTTCACATCTATCTATCTATCTATCTATCTATCTATCTATCTATCTATCTATCTATCTATCTATCTATCTATCTATCTATCTATCTATTATTATAGTGCCTTTCACATTTTCTATCTATCTATCTATCTATCTATCTATCTATCTATCTATCTATCTATCTATCTATCTATCTATCTATTTATTATATAGTGCCTTTCACATCTATCTATCTATCTATCTATCTATCTATCTATCTATCTATCTATCTATCTATCTATCTATCTATCTATCTATCTATCTATCTATTATATAGTGCCTTTCACATCTATCTATCTATCTATCTATCTATCTATCTATCTATCTATCTATCTATCTATCTATCTATCTATCTATCTATCTATCTATCTATCTATCTATCTATTATATATAGTGCCTTTCACATTTTCTATCTATCTATCTATCTATCTATCTATCTATCTATCTATCTATCTATCTATCTATCTATCTATCTATCTATCTATCTATCTATCTATCTATCTATTTATTATATAGTGCCTTTCACATCTATCTATCTATCTATCTATCTATCTATCTATCTATCTATCTATCTATCTATCTATCTATCTATCTATTATATAGTGCCTTTCACATCTATCTATCTATCTATCTATCTATCTATCTATCTATCTATCTATCTATCTATCTATCTATCTATCTATCTATCTATCCTAAATGTCTAACAATACAGGACTGAGTACAACTACACAACAGACCTAAATTACTAATGTGAGCAATATAAAAACACAAAAGCATTAAAGCTTTAAATGAACACATATTGTATACAGTACTATATACATATTCATACAGAATACATCATATAAAAATACTAACAATAGGATGAAAAAAATAAATCAAAATATATTTTGCCAGTTATCAATTTAATCTAATGCTATACTGTATGAATTAATTCTTAGGGTTTATTAATGGCACCAGTCCATTGATTATATGAGCCATCTTTGTCTAGTATGAGGGCATTGGAAGCTGCAGCCTACTGTGTGAACAATGAGTTTAAAATAAATATATAGGAGGGTTAGGAAGGGAGCTGACAACAAACCTATACAGCTAAACATTTGATTAAATGTGACCATTTCATGTTACAAAAATGCCTGACGCATGTTACAAAAGTTCCCTAAAAGTTACAAAAGTTCCCTACTAAAGTTACAAATGTGCCCTTTTAGGTTAATAAAAGACCCCATCTATCTATCTATCTATCTATCTATCTATCTATCTATCTATCTATCTATCTATCTATCTATCTATCTATCTATCTATTATATAGTGCCTTTCACATTATCTATCCATCTATATTATTGTGCCTTTCACATCTCTCTATGTATTGTGACCACAAGGGTTAGGGTTAGTCTGGCGCACAAGGGGGCGCCATAGAACCACAGATCCATCCATTTTCCAACCCGCTGAATCCGAACACAGGGTCACAGAGGTCTGCTGGAGCCAATCCCAGCCAACACAGGGCACAAGGCAGGAACCAATCCCGGGCAGGGTGCGACTCACCGCAGGACACACACAAACACACCCACACACCAAGCACACACTAGGGCCAATTTAGAATCGCCAATCCACCTAACCTGCATGTCTTTGGACTGTGGGAGGAAACTGGACCGCCCGGAGGAAACCCACGCAGACACGGAGAGAACATGCAAACTCCACGCAGGGAGGACCCAGGAAGCGAACCCGGGTCCCCTGGTTTCCCAACTGTGAGGCAGCAGCGCTACCCACTGCGCCACCGTGCCGCTCACCACAGATCCAAGAGACAGTAAAGCAACAGATGTTTTTTAGAATAAAATAAAAAGTTTTTATTCACACCAAGCACTTCATAAAATCTTCCTTCCAATAATCCTCTACAAACAAAGTATACGAGTATTCCTCCTATCTGTACCTCAGCTGTCTCCCGACTCTGACTCAATGATATGAGGCAGCAGGTTCTCTTTTATGCTTCCGGTGCCACGTCATATCCTCAGGGAAACACTTCAGGGCTATAAGAAAAGCAGGGAGGTCCTCTCCCAATTGTGTTCCCATTGGCATGTAGGGACCCTGACAGAGCTGTACTTCTGGACTTCATACAATACAATACAACACAATTTATTTTTGTATAGCCCAAAATCACACAAGAAGTGCCACAATGGGCTTTAACAGACCCTGCCTCTTGACAGCCCCCCAGCCTCGACTCTCTAAGAAGACAAGGAAAAACTCTCAAAAAACTCTTGTAGGGAAAAAAATGGATGAAACCTCAGGAAAGGCAGTTCAAAAAGAGACCCCTTTCCAGGTAGGTTGGGCGTGCAGTGGGTGTCAAAAAAAGGGGAATAAATATAATACAATACACAGAACAAAAGTCATCATCAATACAATATAATAGTGCAATGGAAATATTACAAGTACAGAGCAGAATTCAACAGTAGATGATATCACATAATAGGATTTGATTTGTTTAGAGTCCTGAAGACCTCAGCCATCAAGCTGCCTCCCCCAATTGGCCATTCCACAGCCGAAACAGCGCTGGGCTAACCAATCCGATGAAAGGACCCCTCTACTCCACGATTCCTGTGATCCTCCATCAGGGATGACTTTACTTTAGGCAGGCAAAACAACTTGGCAGGTGGGCCATGGCACCAAGTGCCACATTTAAGTACCAAGAAGAGAAACAGAATAGGTGAGGGCTTGTAACAAATTCTAACGATCGTGTTACTTATGTTTAGTGCTAATGACTAACAATGGAGATGCAGTCTGTACAGTTAATCAGCAGCTCTAGTCAGGGTATGCTATACTGAAGTGGTGAGTCTTTGAAAGCTGAGACTGAAGGGGCATCTCTTATAGTAGCAGGCAGACCATTCCACAGTTTAGGGGTCCTGTAACTAAAAGCTCGACCTCCCACAGTTATTTTATTAATCCTTGGAATCCTAAGCAGACCGGCATCTTGAGATCTTAATGTGCGCTCAGGTTTGTAAGTCATGATAAGTTCAGACAAGTAAGCCGGACCTTGGCCATTTAATGCTTTATATGTTCAAAGAAGGATTTTGAAATCTGCCCTAAACTTAACCGGGAGCCAGTGTAAGGATTTAAGAACTGGAGTTATGTGTTCTTATTTTCTTGTTCTTATAATAATTCTTGCAGCAGCATTTTGGATTAACTGGAGGCTGTATAAAGAACAGTTTGAACATCCAGTGAACACCGCATTGCAGTTGTCAATCCTACTAGAAATAAATGCATGAATTCATTTCTCAGAATCCTGTTTATTTAGAAAGTGCCTTAATTTCCCAACATTTTTAAGATGGAAGAAACAGGATTTGGACAACTTTGTAATATGCGCTTTAAATGACATGCTATGGTCAAAGATAACTCCTAGATTTCGGGCTGATTCAGTAAAATTAATGGGGATTCCAACTGAGTTAAATGATGACAAGATATTGTTGTGATCAGCGTCATTCCCTCCAACAATTAACATCTCTGTTTTATCTGTATTTAAAGACAAGTAGTTCTCATTCATCCACTCCTTTAATTCGCTAACACAACTAATTAAAGACAACATCAGAGAAACTTCATTTGATTTAAAAGAAAGGTATAACTGGGTGTCATCTGCATACGAGTGAAAATTAACAATACTGAGAAAAGCGCTATATAAATGTAATGAATTATTATTATTATTATTATTATTATTATTATTATTATTATGTTTCCTAATGAGAGATCCCAGTGGAAGCATGTAAAGTGAAAACAGTAAAGGTCCCAGTACTGAGCCCTGCGGGACACCATATTGAACTTCTGTGTATAATGATGGAGTTCTGTCAGCACATTTCTGTACATATTGGAATCGATTTGATAAATAAAAACTAAACCAAGCGAGCACGGTGCCTGTAAGCCCAACATAATTTTCTATCCTGTGCAGTAAAATCGAATGGTCGATGGTGTCAAATGCTGCACTTAAGTCCAACAACATAATTACAGTGGAGCTTCCTTCATCAGAGGATATCAGAATGTCATTTACAACCCATGTTAGTGCCGTTTCTGTAGTATGACCAGTGCGGAAACCAGACTGGAATTTCTCAAATAAATTGTGATGCGTAAGGTGTGACTGAAATTGATTGGCGACTACTTTTTCTAGTATTTTAGAGAGAAAGGGTAAATTTGAAATAAGCCTATAATTATTTAGTATGTGTGGGTCTTGGTCTGACGTTTTAAGTAATGGTTTAATGACTGACACTTTTAGTCCATTGGGTACTGTGCCATGCAATAATGAACTATTGATAATGTTTAGAAGAGACGCTGCAAGAACATCCATTTACTGGTTTTGTTGGCACCAGATCTAGGGAACAAGTAGTAGGCTTCATTTTAGAAATTAAAAGTTAAGACTTCTTGCTCAGTTACTGGATTTAAATTTCTAAAGTGTTGAATGCCAGGTGTGACAGGGTCTGCTAAGCTAGTATGTGGTTTGCACTGTGGTGATAAGATCTGGGATCTTATATTTTTTTAATTTTCTCATTAAATAAGTTCATAAAGTCTGTACTGCTAATATCTGTTGGTATTTTGCACTATAGATCTGAATTCCCTTTTGTGAAATTACCCACTGTTTTAAACAGTACGCAAGGATTTTTATTATTACTATGTATTATTTTAGAATAGTAGTCTGAGCGAGCTTAAAAGAGAGCTTTTTATATTTTTTAAATTATTCCAATTCCAATTTAAATTATTCCAAGGCCACCAGAATCTCTAGACTTATGAAGTAACGAGTATCCATCCAACTTCATATCCCAAGCACCCCTGTGGGTGTCCCAACTGGTTTGCCATACAAAGAGCACTGCCACCTGGCATACGGGGTATGGAACTGCTCCCTATTCCCAGTTATCACTGGTCCATCCATTACTTTATACCAGCCAAGTACAAAACTATTTTCTTGTCCAACCGGCAAATTCATCCATCTTTCCTCTCTGGCCTCCCATCCCGGCAATGAATCCTAATGATGCCCATTCTCCTCTTACAGTATCTATATAGTATATCCATATGATATGAGCCACAAAGCAGGTCAGGGCCTTCACTAACTTGCCTGGATGAAGCCTCACCCCAGTCCAGTCTGCTCCCAACTCTTACCTGCAGGCTGCATCTTACACAGGCCTATAGGCCAGCTTTACAATCACAAAATACCAGACAGTCCTAAAATATGTCAAAATGTCTTCTGGGGGAGAGAGAAGCCACGTAACTCTGACTTGTAGAAACAAATCTTCAATGAAGAGATTTGTTGAAATAAATCCAAAAAAGCAAAGAAATATAAAAATGGTAACCAGAGTGTGAGAAGTATTTAACTCAAAAGGCAATTCAAGGCAAACCAGTCACAGTCCTTAATCTGATAGCAAAAATCCAAAGATGAATCCAATAAACAGGAACTCAAGAAATGACAAAAGTCCTGTAGCAAACTCAATGATCCGCTGCTTGGCTCGTCCCAGTAATCTAAATACAGGGTGATTCAAAAAGATTCATCCGATTTCAAAATGATATATTTCACTTGTGAATCATTACAGAACAATGCAGAACATTGTAAATGGTTTAGGTGAGCATAACGTTTATTATGTAATTTGACAAGTGCTCAGTATGACCTCCTGTAGCTGTACGGACAACATCAACTCGATCGAGCATGTCAGGTGTCTTTCAATGCGATTTTGGAGATCATGTTGCTGGGAGTGTGAGTGGTGGCACATAAGCAGAATCCTTAACGTACCCTCATAAAAAAAAAAAAAAAAAGTCACACGCTGTGAGATCTGGTGATCGTGGGGGCTACAAGTGGAGTTCCAAATCGTGGGTTCCTTTACAGCAATGAGGGAGCTCAATGTTGCGAGAGGGAGCCATCTTCCGATGATAGTCAGAAACACCATGACCCCCCCCCCCCCCCTTCAGGTGGTATGTGATTGGTTCCCAGGCGCTTCACAGTTGTGACAATATGGCACATTGAAATCGGATTAATGTTTTTGAATCACACTGTATAAAGGCAGTGGGAGGAGCCAGCAGCAGTGACATCAGAGAGGCCCCACCCACTGTCATGAGTGAGTTTTATATTTAATTTAAAGTATTTGGGACAATCTGTACATCTTTTATGGGGTTTTTTCAGCTAAAGATTTCAATTCTGTCACTCTGTTAAGGTATTCTGAGTAAAGTTTTTTCCATTGACCCTTAAGCCACGACACCATTTTGTTTTTCTTGTGGGCACCGATATTTTTTTGAATTGCCAAAACATTTCCCGTGGCAATGTCTGTCAAACTTCCCCGCCGTTAGAATATGTTTGACGTCATCTATAGAAAGGTCAGCACGTCCATTTCATTCCATTTTTATCCAAGACTGAATAACTCGCGTTACATTCTAGTGATCATTTCTTTGGTGCTTTCTTATGGTTAACGGCTTCATTTCTGAACTCTCGATTCCGCTCCTTATTCTGCTGGAACATCCGTTTAATTTACATGTTTTCGATTCTTGCGCGACTTCGGTTTAGGGTTTCTTCCCTGTCCTTTACACAAAAAACAATCTCCTCTCTGTTAAGACAAAACACCCACAAAGTTCAAGGAAGGGTCAGACATTGAAAGACATAGTGCATAAAATATTAAATGATAAGTGTAGAAGAGAGGTGGTGGAGAAGAGTGTCAGGAGTGATTTGTGATAGACGGGTATCAGCAAGAGTGAAAGGGAAGGTCTACAGGACAGTAGTGAGACCAGCTGTGTTATATGGGATGGAGACGGTGGCACAGGAGACAGAGATGGAGGTGGCAGAGTTAAAGATGTTAAGATTTGCATTGGGTGTGACGAGGATGGACAGGATTAGAAATGAAGACATTAGGGGTCAGCTCAGATGGGACGGTTAGGAGACAAAGTCAGAGAGGTGAGATTGCGCTGGTTTGGACCTGTGCAGAGGAGAGATGAGGGGTATACAGTGATACCTTGAGATACGAGTGCCCCAATGTACGAGTTTTTTGAGATACAAGCCGTAACTAGGTTGATTTTTTGTCTTGAGTTACGAGCCAAAATTCAAAATACGAGCCATCAAAGAGCTTGTCACCACACATTCCGAGGAACTGGCGACAGAGGAGTTGATGGAACTACATACGCAGCAACATACGGAGGTTCTGCAGGAGATCGATATCGCGGAGGAGTTTATCTCTTGAAGTGAGATAAAGGAAGTGTTTGTAATGTGGGAAAAAGTTTCGAACTTTAAAGAAAAGAAACACCCTGAAAAAATTACAACTGATCATACAGTGGCGCTATGTAATGACACTTGCCTAACGCCTGACTTTATTGAAAAGAAACTGAACGTGCAGCCGCGCTATTTAATGACACTTGCCCAACTCATTTCAGAAACATTCTAAAGGGGAGGACTAAACAAAGCTCCTTGGACAGGTTTCTATTGAAACGCCCTGCGAATGAAAGTGATGAAAGTGTGACAAAAAAGAAAAAAAAACTAGTGAAAAAGAAAATTAAGTTAAGCAAAAGTGAAGTGAAAGAAAAAAAACATTACAATACGCTAATCGGCTTTGCCAACGTCTGTTTATTTCTTTAGATTCTCTTTTATGTATTAGGTTTTATTTTGTTTGTATACAGTATTTGTTCATTATAAATACATTTTTCTTATGTTGAAAACATTTAACAAAAAATTGGGGTGGTTTTTTGGGGGCTGGCACGAATTAATCTCATTTCAATTAATTCCAATGGGGAAAATTAATTTGAGATACAAGCATTTTGACTTAAGAGCTTGGTCACAGAACAAATTAATAATAATAATAATAATAATAATACATTTTATTTATATAGCGCCTTTCCCATGCTCAAGGCACTTACAGAAATTAAACTCGTATCTCAAGGTATCACTGTAATGAGAGAAGGGTACTAAGGATAGAGCTGCCAGGCAAGAGGAACAGAGGAAGGCCTAAGAGAAGGTTTATGGATGTGGTGAGAGAAGACATGCAGGTGAAGGGTGTGACAGACCAAGATGTAGAGAACAGAAAAAATATGGAAGAAGATGATCTGCTGTGGCAACCTCTAACAGGAGCAGCCGAAAGAAGAAGAAGAAGAACAAAAAAACTAACCGAAATTATAAAAAAAACATGAAAAATAAAAGTTGATAATGAGTAATAAAGCAGAAAATACACCCGATTCTAAGGCTGTCATTGAACTGCTGTTATTTCTGTCTTATCTGTATTGTAATGAGGAGAGCAGAAGACCCAAAAAGGTTTAGGGTTGGCCACCCCGTATACTGGTAATGCAGCAAAAGAAAACATGCGGTTACAGTCGAGCTCAAAACGGAACGGAATACAAAAGGCAAAACGCAGAAAGGGGATGGTCCAGGGCAGTGGTGGCGAACCTATGGCACGCGTGCAAGATGGGACACTCAGAGCCCTCTCTGTGGGCACACGCGCCGTCGCCGCAGCACACAGTTTATTACTAGAAAGCCAGAGGGACGCGGGGCCGGACTTCTCCCCTCCCCCTCTCCACACGTGCCTGAGGACATTTCTCACATCACCCGCCCCTCTGCCCAGCAGCCCAATGGGAACGCTTCCTCCCTCCCCTGTCTGGGGTAAGGCGGGCAGCTCACATGTGGCGTGAGGGTGTGGCGCAGACTGCAGCCTGTTGGGTCTTTGGTGAAGGTGATTTCTGTGGTGGAGTTGGAGGGGATTTGGTATAGCGGGTCCACAGCTAAAAATCGAAAAGGCCACTTTTAATAGATAATCGCAGCACTCGCGGCTTAGAGGGGGCACGGTAGTGTGGCCAGAGCTTTGTGATTTGGGCGTTCCTCGCTTAAGTGCACTGGTGAGGAGTCGTCCGCATCTGTAATTGTTGCTGGGAGCTGCTAATCACAGCACCTGATCCACGTCCCCGTAATATACAGTGCATCCGGAAAGTATTCCCAGCGCTTCATCACTTTGTCCACATTTTGTTATGTTACAGCCTTATTCCAAAATGGATTAAATTCATTTTTTTCCTCAGAATTCTACACACAACACCCCATAATGACAACGTGAAAAAAGTTTACTTGAGATTTTGCAAATTTATTAAAAATAAAAAAAATTGAGAAAGCACATGTCCATAAGTATTCACAGCCTTTGCCATGAAGCTCCAAATTGAGCTCAGGTGCCTCCTGTTTCCCCTGATCGTCCTTGAGATGTTTCTGCAGCTTCATTGGAGTCCACCTGTGGTACATTCAGTTGACTGGACCTGATTTGGAAAGGCACACACCTGTCTATAGAAGGTCCCACAGTTGACAGTTCATGTCAGAGCACAAACCAAGCATGAAGTCAAAGGAATTGTCTGTAGACCTCCGAGACAGGATTGTCTCAAGGCACAAATCTGGGGAAGGTTACAGAAACATTTCTGCTGCTTTGAAGGTCCCAATGAGCACAGTGGCCTCCATCATTCATAAGTGGAAGAAGTTCGAAACCACCAGGACTCTTCCTAGAGCTGGCCGGCCATCTAAACTGAGCGATCGGGGGAGAAGGGCCTTAGTCAGGGAGGTGACCAAGAACCCGATGGTCACTCTGTCAGAGCTCCAGAGGTCTTCTGTGGAGAGAGGAGAACCTTCCAGAAGGAAAACCATCTCTGCAGCAATCCACCAATCAGGCCTGTATGGTAGAGTGGCCAGACGGAAGCCACTCCTTAGTAAAAGGCACATGGCAGCCCACCTGGAGTTTGCCAAAAGGCACCTGAAGGACTCTCAGACCATGAGAAAGAAAATTCTCTGGTCTGATGAGACAAAGATTGAACTCTTTGGTGTGAATGCCAGGCGTCATGTTTGGAGGAAACCAGGCACCGCTCATCACCAGGCCAATACCATCCCTACAGTGAAGCATGGTGGTGGCAGCATCATGCTGTGGGACTGGGAGACTAGTCAGGATAAAGGGAAAGATGACTGCAGCAATGTACAGAGACATCCTGGATGAAAACCTGCTCCAGAGCGCTCTTGACCTCAGACTGGGGCGACGGTTCATCTTTCAGCAGGACAACGACCCTAAGCACACAGCCAAGATATCAAAGGAGTGGCTTCAGGACAACTCTGTGAATGTCCTTGAGTGGCCCAGCCAGAGCCCAGACTTGAATCCGATTGAACATCTCTGGAGAGATCTTAAAATGGCTGTGCACCGACGCTTCCCATCCAACCTGATGGAGCTTGAGAGGTGCTGCAAAGAGGAATGGGCCAAACTGGCCAAGGATAGGTGTGCCAAGCTTGTGGCATCATATTCAACAAGACTTGAGGCTGGAATTGCTGCCAAAGGGGCATCGACAAAGTATTGAGCAAAGGCTGTGAATACTTATGGACATGGGAGTTCTCAATTTTTTTATTTTTAATAAATTTGCAAAAACCTCAAGTAAACTTTTTTCACGTTGTCATTACGGGGTGTTGTGTGTAGAATTCTGAGGAAAAAATGAATTTAATCCATTTTGGAATAAGGCTGCGACATAACAAAATGTGGAGAAAGTGATGAAGCGCTGGGAATACTTTCCGGATGCACTGTATAATTGAAGCGCCAGGTGGATGGAAAGGAGAAAAAAAAACAGAGAGAACAGGAACGGAGGTTAATGGGGGAGACCTGCGTGAAACAATTGAGAAGATAGAAGGGATGACAAAGGAGAGCACAGTTAGTTCTGAAAATGAAATCTTTAAAGTGTAGAATTCTCTGCCAAATAATTTTAAGTCAATGAAAGCTCTTGGGATTGCTTTCCTTACGTTGTTTGGATCATCTTATGCTTGTGAGCAGCTGTTTTCAGCTCTGAATTATATCAAATCTGACACCAGAAACAGACTAACAGATGACCTGAGTGATGCATGTGTTGCTCTCCAACTTACAAAGTATGAGCCAAGGTTAGACAAATTATCAGCATACATACAGCAGCAAAAATCACATTAATTGTTCAAAAGCATACCAAATGCAAACTTTTACCTTTCCATAAAAAGTTGTTTGTATCATTGAAAGCTCTGTTATTGTGTTTTTCTTTTAAGACAAAAGATGTTAATGTATGAGTTGTTTTTTTCTAAACTAAAACCTCAGTATTCAGGTTAAATTGCCATGTTGGCACTTTGTGATAAATAAGTGGGTTCTGGGTTGCAGTTTGAGCACTCGGTCTCTGAAAGGTTCGCCATCACTGGTCCAGGGTGACCGGAAAAGGAAGCGGCGTCTTCAGTAGGTGGCTCCTTGAAAGGGAAGTTGTCGTCACTGAAGGCCAGAAGTGATGTCATCGGAGGGCGGGTTTGTGGTGACATCACTGATTAGCTGGTTCTTCTTCTGGTCTGCAGAGGGGACAAAAGGAGAGATGGTTAGGTGACAGCACCAACCCTTGGTCCGGCTGAGAAACAACATTATTTGAGGCTGTCCAGCTTCCTCTGAGCGCACGTGTGTGACATCTGTTATATTGGGCCATATATGATATATGATACAATGCAATTTATTTTTGTATAGCCCAAAATCACACAAGAAGTGCTGCAATGGGCTTTAATAGGCCCTGTCCTTTGTCAAAAGCCTTGATTCTCTAAAAAGAAACTCCCAAAAAAAAACCCTTGTAGGGAAAAAAATGGAAGAAACCTCAGGAAAGGCTGTTCAAAGAGAGACCCCTTTCCAGGTAGGCTGGGGGTACAGTGGGTGTCAAATAAAGGAGGTAAATACACTTTAATACACAGAAGAGAACAGAGGTAATCCTTAATACAATACAATGGTACAAAAGTCATATTATAAGTACAGAGCAAAACTCAAGAGCAGCTGATATCATGTAATATATCTAAATATATACTGTGATATTTGCCCGGACACCACCAGTTGGAAACCACATCTTTATAAAAAGCACTCGTTTATTTCTCCCAAATAAACTCAGGTTTACAGTCCCGAACACCACACACAATGCACACAGCAATAATCACCACAATAAGGCTTCTCTCTCTCTCAGTCTTTGGCCGCCTGTCCTACTCCCACTCCCGACTCTGGCTCCCAGACTGTAGGAAGGCGGCGCCTTTTATTCCTGCCCGGATGTGCTCCAGGTGGCTGGTGACGACCTTCCGGCAGCACTTCCTGGTGTGACGGAGGTCCTGCCCTTTGCACCGGAAGCACTCCGGATGTCCCTGGCAGGTTCATCCGCCATCTTGCCTGGTGTGGTGGAAGTGACAGTTCTCCGGGTCCCATGAGGCGCCCCCTGGCAGTGGTCACGGGTCCCAATGAGTTAAATCCTCTTTACTCTTCTCCTGTGGTCCTCTCCTAGTCCAGGCTGGCTGGTCCCCTCGTGACCCGGATGCTATTCAAGTCCCTTTCTGGTCCCTCCAGGCATCCCGGCCAGGTAAGAACCCCAGCAATCTGCCACAATATATATATATATATATATATATATATATATATATATATATATATATATATATATATCCATCCATCCATTTTCCAACCCGCTGAATCCGAACACAGGGTCATGGGGGTCTGCTGGAGCCAATCCCAGCCAACACAGGGCACAAGGCAGGAAACAATCCTGGGCAGGGTGCCAACCCACCGCAGGACACACACAAACACACCGACACACCAAGCACACACTAGGGACAATTTAGAATCGCCAATCCACCTAACCTGCATGTCTTTGGACTGTGGGAGGAAACCGGAGCACCCGGAGGAAACCCACGCAGACACGGGGAGAACATGCAAACTCCACGCTGGGAGGACCCGGGAAGCGAACCCAGGTCCCCAGATCTCCCAACTGCGAGGCAGCAGCGCTACCCACTGCGCCACCGTGCCGCCACATATTATATATATATATTCTTCGCATTTATATAGCGCTTTTCTCACTACTCAAAGTGCTCAGCAATTGCAGGTTAAGGGCTTTGCTCAAGGGCCCAAAAGAGCAGAGTCTCCTTTCTGGATTCGAACCGGCAACCTTCTGATTGCCAGTGCAGATCCCTAGCCTTGGAGCTGCCACCAATCATGTATATATTGTCATTGTCATGGACGGCACAGATAGTTGGACCATCATAATGGCTGGATCAGATGAATGAATGAGCATCCCAGCCTGGATGTTTTGTGTTCCCTTTCCAGGTCCGGGGACTCATGTAATGGAAGAACAGAGGGACCTGTGTACCCAATACCACTAGGTGGCAGCATCCCACAGTTGGGGTTTCCCTATGGACTGCAGGAGAGTTTCAGTCCTGGTGGGGTCCTTGGATGTCCCCCCCCCCCCCCCCCCTTGAATCTGCTAAGATGAGAGTTTCCTGTCCTACCAAGTTCTAGCTGAGCCAAAAGTAGTGGTGCTGGACAGTCTCCAGGGTCTGGTATGAAAAACAAGACCACTCCACCCCAGCCCAAAGGGGTCAGAGTCTGGAGAAGAGGTGAATGAAGCTCACCAGGGGTGGAAAAGGGGAAAAAAAACAGAAAAGAGAGAAAGGAAGGACTTGTCGTAAATTGTAGAGAAGAAACCAGCTGCTAAAGTGTAGCAGTGCCTGGGGCTTGAGGGTCTGAGACAACCCCAGTGGTTGGACAGCACCTTCTGAAACTTTTCACGCATTTCGATGTATTGAAGCCTTGTGCTAAAATCATTTCAGTTCATTTTTGTCTCTCTCTTCAATCAGTCGACACTCAGAATGACAAAGTGAAAAGAGAATTTAAGAAATGTGGGCAAACTTATCTCTTTAATAATAATAAAAAAATCTTGGGATGAGACGTAACTTTCTGAAGAGACTTTTTGGAATGAAGCCCGGTGAGACGGAGACTTTGAACATGAGATTCTTTCAAGTCACACCCTACTTACAACCATCTTGAAACAAGACCGCGGTCATCTAACCTCTCATTCATTTGAATACTTTTGTCAGACACATCTTCCTGTGCTCTCCGCTCTTATAAATTTTATCAGGACAATAATTTTATATGCTCTAGATGACACGTCAACGACCAAGCGAAAAAGAAAGAGCAGCGCGTCGAAAAGAGGCCCAAAAGCGTTGAAGAGAAAAGAATGCAAAAAAAGAACAATAATAATCTATGTGCAAATTCAGAAAATAAGGAAAGTAATAATCAGCCCGGACCAAGTGGAATCGAAAACCCGGCAGGTCCAATGGGGGTAAGAAATAAAAGACAAAGTAGAACTTCATGAAGACGTTCAAAAACATTGGCGTGATACAATAGCTTTTGCTATGACAATTAACAAATCACAGGGACAAACATTCGAAGACGTGGTTTATTTTTAGAGAGAAAGAAACAATATTCACTCACGGGCAGTTATATGTTGCATTGTCACGAAGTAAGTCCAAACACGGAATCAAAATTCAATGTGATCTTGAAGAAAAGTTAATTCCAAATATCGTTTTTACTAAAGTTTTAAAGTAAAAGTGAAAATAATGCATGCATATGTAACAATTCCCATGAAAATAACAATCTCTTTAAATTGTGTAACCGGGTACCCAAATCCGGGGGTTGGCGAGAGAAGCGAACAAGGGGCAGAGCCCTATAGTTCAAAATAAAAAAAGAAAATTGAAGTCTCACACTGGCATGGGCAGTCAGACCCTTTTCCATGGTACTTCTGTATTATCGTGATATTTCCCTCTGGTTACCCTTTACCTTGTGGTAAGTGTGCTCATCAGATTTGTTAACGGGTTGGTCTACTGTTGCACCTTAAGATTATCACACACACATAGATATACACACACACAGACCCTAAACACAGTGCCCTATGAATGACAAACACACAGCTGGTTAACGTCTAGCACTTAAACCACACAAGTGCCTTAGGAATAACACAGCCTGTCACTCTCTCAGCACTTCATGAGACTTACTTATTATCGGCACAAACAACATACGATGTTTTAAAGATATCTCAGACCTAAATATTACTTTTGGTCTGCAAGAATACATTTAAACATACAAAGGCTCAGCACTCTTGACTATCGGCCATTTATCAGCCAAGAATACCTTCTTTATGTCTTGTTCCCTACTATTGAGTGGAGCTCTCACCCTCAGCCTTAATAAACCTCGCAGCATGGAGCGTATGGCAAACCTCCGGCTGCACCAGGTGCTCAAAGAAATCTAACTTATTATTTCAATCACTCTGGACATGGAGACAAAGCATAGAAAGTTAAAAGCAGCATGGTATTTATTACATGAATAATACCAGTAGAGAAAAGCATAAAAGAAAATGTGGATAGCAAAGTCTGGATATATATCTATATATGTTTTTTGTTCTTTATTTCGCCTTATACAATTTCTTGTATTAAGAATTTGTTAGTTTTCACATACCCCTTGGGGTCAGAGCGCAGGGTCAGCCATTGTACAGCGCCCCTGGAGCAATTGCAGGTTAAGGGTCTTGCTCATGGGCCCAGCAGAGTAGGATCTCTTTTGGCAGTGACGGGGATTCGAACCGGCAACCTTCTGGATACCAGCAGATAATCAGCCTGGACACAACCAGACGGACACCAGCAGTTCTTAAAACACACCCATTTATTCATAACTCGGTCCCCAAGACACAAGTCCCGCACACACACAGTGCTACCAACACCAAACACCCTTACACGGGCCTTTTAACATCCGTGGGTCGCCTTTCTTCGTCTCGCTGGAGCTTCGTCCTCCTCCAGCTCCCAACTCTCGCTCCCTGACTGTATTCACCCGGATGTTCTCCAGGTGCTTGTTGATGACCTTCCGGCGGCATTTCCTGGTGGGGCGGAAGTGCCACACGAGCACCCAGAAGCACTCCGGGGGGCCCTGGAAGGTTCTTCCTCCACCTGCCCAGGTATGGCGGAAGTGCAGATCTCCCGGGCTCCACGATGCTCAGGGCGCCCCCTGGCGGCGGCCACGGGACCCAATAGGTTTGAGCCTCCTTGCTCCATCCCCGTGGTCCCCTCCTTATCCAGAGCAGTTGCCCCCTTGCAGCTCGGGGGGTGTACAGACTGTCTCCCGGTCCTTCCAGGCATCCCGGCTGGGTCTGGCCCCCAGCCTCCTGCCACAATATATATATATAGTCGTTAGAAAAATCTTACGAAAAAAGTCGCAAGCGGCTTGTGATCGAGCACTCGTAGTTGTTCATTAGATGATTTCTGACGATCAGATGGAAATGGCCACACATTGACATCGCTCTGATCTCTTCTTCTTCTTCTCTCCCTCCTATGTTGCTCTTTAGATGAGGCATATTTATTATAAAATTCCACTGGGAGTTTTTGCAAGATGTGATTGTTAGATATTCTGATTGGCAGGCTGTCAATGTGGTGAATGAATTCACTCATCCGTTTTCCCAAACAATAAAACTATTTTTGATGTTGCTTAGTAACCTACTGGCATGTCTTCCTTTCCCAGGCTGTAAACCCATTTAGCAACTTATTGTCCCAGATGCCCACCCTTTCTCGGGTTATAAAGTAATTGATAGCCTGAGGCATCGCCATGTCTTCCTCTTTTGCTTGAACTGCTGTTTAAAAAGTGAGGCACAATTGGGAAGAGGATGTGCTTGGATGTGTCCTGTGTTTAAATTCATCTGTTGTTTTATCTTGGACAAAATATGAAGAAAATAAATGAAAACATAGACAAAAATCTGCAGATTTTGTACCCCGAAACAACAAGGGCCTCTTAAAGCCCACTGCAACATTTCTGATGTGATTTTCGATTATACAAAAATAAACGCTTACTGTTGTATTGATGGTTGATTGGTGTGGGGAAAAAATAAATTGAAATGATTTAAGCAACCCTGAGTTGGGGGGGTGGGGGGGTGGGGGAATCTATTATGAAACTAATGAAACTTAAACTATAGGGATCCTAATCCCAGAGGGGCCCCAGAAGCAACTTTAGTCTACACGTTATGTGTATATTATTAATATTAATAATAATTTTCTTTAATATAAAATAGATAGATAGATAGATGCGTAATGTAATGCAAAGTAATAGTTAAAATCAAAATTAAAAGCTTATTAAAGTATCAAAAATAAATAAAATGTCTGGTGACCTGTTATGGAACAACCCCATTGAAGAAGACAGCAGTCTTTCACATTATCTATCTATCTATCTATCTATCTATCTATCTATCTATCTATCTATCTATCTATCTATCTATCTATCTATCTATCTATCTATCTATTATATAGTGCCTTTCACATTATCTATCTATCTATCTATCTATCTATCTATCTATCTATCTATCTATCTATCTATCTATCTATCTATCTATCTATCTATCTATTATATAGTGCCTTTCACATTATCTATCTATCTATCTATCTATCTATCTATCTATCTATCTATCTATCTATCTATCTATCTATAGTGCCTTTCACATTATCTATCTATCTATCTATCTATCTATCTATCTATCTATCTATCTATCTATCTATCTATCTATCTATCTATCTATCTATCATATAGTGCCTTTTGCATCTATCTATCTATCTATCTATCTATCTATCTATCTATCTATCTATCTATCTATCTATCTATCTATAGTGCCTTTCACATTATCTATCTATCTATCTATCTATCTATCTATCTATCTATCTATCTATCTATCTATCTATCTATCTATCTATCTATCTATAATATAGTGCCTTTCACATTATCTATCTATCTATCTATCTATCTATCTATCTATCTATCTATCTATCTATCTATCTATAATATAGTGCCTTTCACATTATCTATCTATCTATCTATCTATCTATCTATCTATCTATCTATCTATCTATCTATCTATCTATCTATCTATCTATAGTGCCTTTCACATTATCTATCTATCTATCTATCTATCTATCTATCTATCTATCTATCTATCTATCTATCTATCTATCTATCTATCTATCTATCATATAGTGCCTTTCGCATCTATCTATCTATCTATCTATCTATCTATCTATCTATCTATCTATCTATCTATCTATCTATCTATCTATCTATCATATAGTGCCTTTCTCATCTATCTATCTATCTCTATCTATCTATCTATCCATCTATCTATCTATCTATCTATCTTCAGGACCCCGGGGTCCACCACTGATTTTAGCAAAAGGCTGGGATATAAAATGTGTAAAAAGTGAAGGAATCCTTCCTGACAGTTGTGTATTTTACAGTGTGCCTCGTACTGTATATTTGTATCTGTTATACTAGCTGTCCCCTGTGGCTCCGCCCACGTAGAAGTGAAACAGGACAGTGAGGAGGGCCCCGCCCAGCTCCCTACTCCTGACGTCACGCTTCCTCCTCCCCTCGGCCTGCACCCTCTGTTTCGGATTAGCGCGTACTATGATACTTAACGCGATGAGAGAAGTCGTAAAATCAACCAGAATGTTCAAGCAAACGATAGAGAAAACCCGATGTAAATCCGATAAGTAGTTCTGTCGTGAAAAGCAGACAGACAGACAGACGTTGGATCAGAGAGAGATATAGTGCCTTTCATGTCAATTCACGTATCTGTTATGTAGTGACCTTCATATTGATCTAATAAGTGTTTTATATAGCGCCTTTCGATCAGATGACACGTTCCTGTGTTTTTTTACACTGCTTTTGACTTTAAAGTTTTAAGTGAACAGAACTGGCGAGCTTTGCTGGGCTCAATGGCCCGTTCTCCTCTTCATTCTTCTCATCTTCTAAAATCGCAGTTTCCTCTGCTGTAGCTGAAAGTCATTCTGGGCTATTTTTTGCCAAAGTCAAATCTGCATATGCCTGGAATATTAATAACTGCGCGCTTCATGTGCCATGCTGGCCTTTATTCGTTTATTCAGAGCGCTGACCTTCTTGCTGCTTCTTTACCTCATTTACTCCCGTGGCTTCAGTCTGCCAGGCTGCGGTGTGCCCAGGCGCGGGGGGCGAGCCGGCAGACTGAGCTGAAAATGAGTTCACAGCAGCCGCGAAATGTGACGACGTGGCGAGAAAGGAGCCGGCGTGAGGTGACATTACGGTGATGATTCGCATTATAATAGAAAAATAAAACAAAGCCACCGTCCTGCCGCAGTGGCGGATTTAGGTTAGGGCGACATAGGGAGGTGACCAAAGCGGCATTATGCTAGGGGTGGCACGAAGTGGAGTGGTAATAACAGCCAGTCGGGACACCGTTTATGAAAGTTAAGGGGGGCGACACTCTGTTTGGGGAAGAAAAAGGGGCGTGCGCTCCGTATATCTGCGAGATGTAAGTAGCGCGTCCAGTCGGAGGAAGGGCGCCGTTTATGTAAATTAAGTGGCTCCCGGTGCGGAAATCCTGCGGTCTCTTAACAGAAGGGCGCCGTTTATGTAAATTAAGGGACGCACGCTCCGGAGGCAGAAGGGCAGTCGAAGTCTAATAGTGACTACCCGCTATGCACACTGAGGGGCGCTGTCCATCCCCTCCTAGAGCTCCAAAATGGTCTTCGAGCCACACTGTGACAGCTTCTACTCATTTTTCTTCACACTTAAGATTTGGAGTGTGATACTTTTCTTTCACGCAGAGTCCTTTGAGATATTCTGTTTTTCATTTGCTTCTTCATCTCTAATTACGTCAATGGCTTTATACAGTACTTGGATCGCTTGGTTTGGCTGACTGCAAATAATGAAGTTGGATGCTTCTGCTTCTTTTGTTACGCTGTCTTTATTTACACATTAGAAAGACGTTGACTTCTGTTGACTCAGATCTGGGAAAGCCAGATAGAAAACAGGCAGATTTATTCAATGTATTTAGTGAAACTATGACGTCTCTCGATTCATTGTTAAAAATATTGAATTTATCAGACATCTATTTTCTTTCTTTCTTTTTTATCTTGTGCTGCGATGTATTGTGTAATTCACAGCATAGGCGGAGTTTAGGCTCATTTTTATCTTTCCTCATTTTTTAGGCCACAGCTAATGTAAATATGTTAATAATCAACGAATGCGGATCTGATTTTTCCAATGTAAGCAACTCTTCCTTGCACGCCATATACCCTTAAAACAGGGGAACATTCTGCTTTACATAAATCAAGGACAAGTTCAAGGCTTCAGATTTAGTCTGAAGAGCAAATCCCAGTCACGCGTCACCAGCACCATAAATACAAAAAAATAAACTTTTAATTAATCCCTCTGTTTTATCACACCCGCTTCGCACTTAAGAATCAGGGTGCCAGAGCGGTTCTTCAGAGCGATGCCATGGGGAACCATTTTTGATCACAAAAGACCAATCCACAGGAAGGTTCAAGAAAATACCTATATTTATTTAGATTCGTAAAGTCCATCCATCCATCCATTATCCAAACCGCTATGTCCTAACTACAGGGTCACGGGGTCTGCTGGAGCCAATCCCAGCCAGCACAGGGCGCAAGGCAGGAAACAAACCCCGGGGCAGGGAGCTAGCACACCGCAGTCGTGAAAGTCTCCTTACAGTAAATAACAATGAATTGATGGTAACAGATTTGTGAAATACCAATGCGTCCAGATTTTAAAAGGACCTTCGCAGCATACAGTAACACGGGGACTAAATTCGGGTTTTCTTAAGCTGTTATGTCCTGCTAGGTTGCCTACCAACCATTAAATATTTCTGTTTTTATACATATTAGGAAGATTTTCAAAATACAAATAAATAACCAACTTCATGCAAAAAACCTTCCCAGAATAAAATGGTGTGTTGTCAAGCAAAAGTTAAACGAGGAACCACACAATCAGAATCACAGAATCTGTCTGTTTTTTATATAGTGCCTTTCACATCTATCTATCTATCTATCTATCTATCTATCTATCTATCTATCTATCTATCTATCTATCTATCTATCTATCTATCTATCTATCTATCTATTATATAGTGCCTTTCACTCTATCTATCTATCTATCTATCTATCTATCTATCTATCTATCTATCTATCTATCGATTATATAGTGCCTTTCTATCTATCTATCTATCTATCTATCTATCTATCTATCTATCTATCTATCTATCTATCTATTATATATTGCCTTTCACTCAATCTATCTATCTATCTATCTATCTATCTATCTATCTATCTATCTATCTATCTATCTATCTATCTATCTATCTATCTATCTATCTATTATATATTGCCTTTCTATCTATCTATCTATCTATCTATCTATCTATCTATTATATAGTGCCTTTCACTCTATCTATCTATCTATCTATCTATCTATCTATCTATCTATCTATCTATCTATCTATCTATCTATCTATCTATCAATTATATAGTGCCTATCTATCTATCTATCTATCTATCTATCTATCTATCTATCTATCTATCTATCTATCCTATCTATCTATCTATCTATCTATTATATAGTGCCTTTCACTCTATCTATCTATCTATCTATCTATCTATCTATCTATCTATCTATCTATCTATCTATCTATCTATCTATCTATCTATCTATCTATTATATAGTGCCTTTCACGTGACAACATGAAAAATGTTTACTTGAGATTTTTGCAAATTTATTAAAAATAAAAGAACTGAGAAATCCCATGTACATAAGTATTCACAGCCTTTGCCGTGAAGCTCCAAATTGAGCTCAGGTTCATCCTGTTTCTCCTGATCATCCTTGAGATGTTTCTGCAGGTTAATTGGAGTCCACCTTGTGGTAAATTCAGTTGAGTGGACATGATTTGGAAAGGCACACACCTGTCTATAGAAGGTCCCACAGTTGACAGTTCATGTCAGAGCACAAACCAAGCATGAAGTCAAAGGAATTGTCTGGATTGTCAAATCTAAGGAAGGTTACAGAAAAATTTCTGCTGCTTTGAAGGTCCCAATGAGCACAGTAGCCTCCATCATCCGTAAGTGGAAGAAGTTCGAAACCACCAGGACTCTTCCTAGAGCTGGCCGGCCATCTAAACTGAGCAATCGGTGAAGAAGGGCCTTAGTCAGGGAGGTGACCAAGAACCCGATGGTCACTCTGTCAGAGCTCCAGAGGTCCTCCGTGGGAGAGAGGGAGAACCTTCCAGAAGGACAACCATCTCTGCAGCAATCCACCAATCAGGCCTGCATGGTAGAGTGGCCAGACGGAAGCCACTCCTTAGTAAAAGGCACATGGCAGCCCGCCTGGAGTTTGCCAAAAGGCACCTGAAGGACTCTCAGACCATGAGAAAGAAAATTCTCTGGTCTGATGAGACAAAGATTGAACTATTTGGTGTGAATGCCAGGCGTCACATTTGGAGGAAACCAGGGCACCGCTCATCACCAGGCCAATACCATCCCTACAGTGAAGCATGGTGGTGGCAGCATCATGCTGTGGGACTGGGAGACTAGTCAGGATAAAGGGAAAGATGACTGCAGCAATGTACAGAGACATCCTGGATGAAAACCTGCTCCAGAGCGCTCTTGACCTCAGACTGGGGCGACCGTTCATCTTTCAGCAGGACAACGACCCTAAGCACACAGCCAGGATATCAAAGGAGTGGCTTCAGGACAACTCTGTGAATGTCCTTGAGTGGCCCAGCCAGAGCCCAGACTTGAATCCGATTGAACATCTCTGGAGAGATCTTAAAATGGGCTGTGCACCGACGCTTCCCATCCAACCTGATGGAGCTTGAGAGGTGCTGCAAAGAGGAATGGGCCCAAACTGGCCAAGGATAGGTGTGCCAAGCTTGTGGCATCATATTCAACAAGACTTGAGGCTGTAATTGCTGCCAAAGGGGCATCGACAAAGTATTGAGCAAAGGCTGTGAATACTTATGGACATTGGGATTTCTCAGTTTTTTTTACTTTTAGTAAATTTGCAAAAAACCTCAAGTAAACTTTTTTCATGTTGTTATTATGGGGTGTTGTGTGTAGAATTCTGAGGAAAAAAATGAATTGAATCCATTTTGGAATAAGTCTGTAACATAACAAAATGTGGACAAAGTGATGAAGCGCTGGGAATACTTTCCGGATGCACTCTATCTATCTATCTATCTATCTATCTATCTATCTATCTATCTATCTATCTATCTATCTATCTATCTATCTATCTATCTATCTATCTATCTATCTATCTATCTATCTATTTGTAAAAAGCAGATGAGATCAGTAAATGAAGAGTTGGGTTGGGGCATCACGAGTCTCCACAGTTAATGTCCTAGCTTGTCCTGGTTGTTTGGTGACATCAAGTTGACGTAAGCGGTGTGACTTCTTCCTCTCTTCCTGAGTCCCTGCTCTGGTCTGTCTGTGACCTCCTGGTCAGGTGTCCTTAGATAGAGTGGTGTAAATAGAAGGGGTCGAGTGTTTTCGGTTTGAGTCAAAGTGACTTTACGGCTCCTCCAGGCTGTGCTCCTCCATTTTAGGGCAAACAGAACTCGAGTTAGTGGCGGTGTCACATCTAAATCCTTCCCCACAGCATGCACTAATATCCGGCTGCAGAACCGCAGAGCCATCCATCACCACAGTTGATGAGCACAGTTTCTTGGTAGAAGTTAGATGAGGGTAACTTAAGGTTAGCTTTGTTAAGGGTAGGACTTTGTGTGCTTAGCGTGTGGTGCAGACGTGAGGTGACGTCACTTCTGCCGTGAAACTGGCGCCTCATTATTTTCAGTGACTTACTTGTGTGGCAGAAACCTTCAGCGACATGTGGCTTTGGTGGCTTTTATTTGGATGCTTCTCATAAGGTGAGATGTCCCAGACCCCTACTGACACACCTTGGGCTTGGGTGTTTGCCACTTGGGTGGTCTACAACATTAGCGTTGTCCTTTGATGAAGTGGGCGAATTCCTGCAATGGTTTACAAGAAGTTTGAAAACTAAACTGCACGTGTTTCTCGTCATTGCTCTTTTCAATGAGACTTCTTCCTCTTTCATTGACGGTTGGATTTCCTCTCCACTGTTCTGGCAGTTTCAGACTCAGACCTTTCTTTGCCTTTTTCTAAGGTTGCTACTCTTTCGGCTATCAGATCTTCCGCCTCCAGCTGTCGTGCTTCTGTTTTGAAGGAGAGTGTTGATTTATTTGATTTGAATAAAATGTTTGCAGTTTTGCATTTGTTAAAACCTCAGAATAATCAGCTGATCAAAGTAATAATGAGTCGATAAGTAATCGATTATTAAAATACGTAGTCGTTTGTTACAGCAGCACTGTGATGGTCACGTCTGTGCCTGCTGTCAAATGTTGATCAGTAATTTCTTCCCATTTTCCATATTTTTTCACTTTTTCTTCTCTTTCTCATTTCAGGCTCTTCCTCCCCAGGCAGCTCCAGTGACCTGTAGGACACATTGGCTCAGCAGTGACCCCTGAAGACAAGAAGCCAAATCTGAAACCGAAAGCAACCGCCATCATGGGGACAATACCCAACCCACAGAGGACAGTGACGGTTCAGATGGTGACGTCTCTAACCATGGGGGACCGCTTGGGAAGTAAAGAAAATTCCGGCAGCTGGCAGATCCAGTCGAGCTTAAAAGCCGGCAAGACGTGCAAATCGTCAGCTAACCACAGGCCGGAGGACAGCTGTGTGACTGAGCCAGACGGCCCTTCCACTTGTGAGACCCCAGACTGTGGCCAGCCTGGTGGCGCCGATTTCGGCGGCTTAGCTAACGCGGAGCACATGGACTCTGAAAGTGGACTCCGTGCGGAGCCGAGCTCGTCGCAGTGCAATAACAGTCCTGCCTCAGAGAACATTGTCAGGGCTGGTCATCCAAGTTTGGACGAAGTCTCGGAGCCATGGAAGGACCCCCCTCCATGTGAGTCGACCGCCGGTTTTCAGCCCTCCCTGGAGGACGAGAAAGAGTTCAACTTGAACAATGGATCATCAAAAACACTCCATAAAGTGGGGTGTCCAGGACTCCCCAAAAGTACGGCCAGTGAAGACGATGCCCCCGTCAGAATTAAGGAAGAAAAGCCACTGAACACGACAAATGTATCGAGTGCTCAGTCAGCCACACCGGATGGTCCGGATCTCAGAAATTGTTTGCAAAATTCCAAACAAGTAGACTCAAAAGCACAATGTCACATGGAGGCGGGCAGGGTCCTTCAAGAAAAGACAACACTATTGGAAAGCAAACACGAGGAAACAACGGCGGCACAGAATCCAGAAAGTGGCCAGTCAAACATGGAAAGGACGTTGGGGTCGGGACTTGTTGAACCCGACATCTCTGTGGACCTCAAACGTCATGAACAGGAGATCCCAAGAAATGATTCTGCTTGTGGAAAGCGACCGGAAAATGTCTCCGGTGTCTCAGAACCAAATAAAGCCGAGGGCCGTGACCAGGGCGTCCTCGGAGATTTGCCACAAGTCCACTCAGAGAATCAGAAGCAATACAAGGAGGGCAGCAACGATGACAGTGTCTTTACGAAAGCAGTCCTGTTCCGAGGAAAAATATGCCAGGATGCCGAAGTGCAGGCCGGTGACCATCATCCAATGCAAATCGGCCGCCACTAGTCCATACCTGTACCCACCGGCTTTGCCACCAAACGTTTGTTGCTTAGCAAAAGAAGATGTTGAACGTCTCACTGTTGAGTATGATGTGAACGGCTCACATCCCACGAAACCCATTTTGAAAATCACGGAGGGTCCAGAGCAGTCAAAGGAATCTTCCATCACTCAAAGCCCCAGCTGTGAAACTCCATCTTCACAAGCAAGTGTGGGTCACTTGACTCAGCATCCATTAGAACATTCAAGAACATCCAAGGAGAACACCGACATAACTGAAAGTGCTGGTGAGAGGCCTGTCCTCTCTCCTGCTTCGGTGTCCATCGTTTTAAATGACCAAGACAAGATCATAAATCCAGCGGAGCCCCAACCTCTAGTGCAGTCCATGAAGTCCACCGATGTGGCGCCTTTAAAACCCGCATACCAGATTCAAATCGGAACCAGCAAGCCGTCAGATCAGACCTCCATTATTGGGATCCCAATTGGTGAGCCACAGAAGCTTTCGTCTGAAACAAATCCGCCTGAGGCGGCAGTTGAAACAATGGGTACTGATTTGAAGAGTCCGCTTAAGGAGACACCCAAGGTTGGTCATACATCTGACGTCACGGCAGAAATCTCGCCCTTGCCTAACCACATGAAGGAAGCTGTGAAGACGTGTCCCTCGATAAAGGATTCTCAACCGGGATCTGAGCCCTCGCACGTCCTAAAACGAGAAGCGGCCTCAAACGCTACACAGGAAACAACGGACGCTCAGGCGAATGTCACGCGTGCCAAGGCAGACCTCAGCAGCACTTATGTGAAGCCACCTTTGGCCAACGAACCCTTAAAGAAGACGGAAGAAAAATCGGAAGCCAGCAGTAAATCGGTTCATTTCCAAAGTGACAGTGTCTCGGCATGTAACTCCTCTGGCCTCAAAGGAAAAGCGGGAATGGGCAAACAAACCACCGGTGAGAAAGCAAGTGGCCCGAATACAAAGAGTACAACGGGCAAAGAGGACAACCCAGCAAAGCGGGTCCGCGATGTGGTTTGGGACGAGCAGGGCATGACGTGGGAGGTGTACGGCGCATCCCTCGACCCCGAATCTCTAGGCTTTGCCATCCAGAGTCACCTGCAGAGCAAAATCAAGGAGCACGAGAGGCAAATTATATCGCAGACACGGAAGTCCGTTTCGTCAGCCACTTCCCCCAGCAAGCGACACAAACGGCGACAACAGAATATTTTCCGGTCCGTTTTTCAGAACGTACGGCGGCCCAACTGCTGCGTCCGGCCGCCACCTTCCTCGGTGCTAGACTGAACGACCGGAAATTCCCAGTTCTCCACTGAGAACCCACCTAATGTTTTCCAGGTTTCTTCCGTGTTGACTACACAGGTCGTCTTTTCTCGATTTGGTCCAGAAACTGCAATATTGACTGATAGCTGGCAGACGTGTTTCTGTCTTTGATAACGATCATGTTTGAAATTTATTGTATTTTTTTTTTTTTTTTTTGTCTCACCGGGGTGTAGCGACCCAAGAAAACAGTGCCAAAAAAAATGCAAAGTTAAAATTAAAGAAAATTCTCACGTAGTCATAACACTTGAGAGCGCAATAATATATACGTGTAATAGACGCATGAAAACGAGACGAAATGTTACATTTTCGTGGGATTTGTCACCACGAGTGTTGATTTTGGGTCTGTTTTTCGAACGCTGGTGAAGAGTTTATTATGGAGGATTATCCATCCATCCATCCATTATCCAACCCGCTATATCCTAACTACAGGGTCACGGGTTATGGAGGATTATTGGGGTCAAAATTAAACGCAATCCTTCATGTTAAAGACACTGAAATCCATCCATCCATCCATTTTCCAACCCGCTGAATCCGAACACAGAGTCACGGGGGTCTGCTGGAGCCAATCCCAGCCAACACAGGGCACAAGGCAGGAACCAATCCTGGGCAGGGTGCCAACCAGACACTGAAATGCAATGCATATTTGAGTTGTTTATTTTCTTTTGCAGAGCAGAATCAAGGAGCACGAGAGGCAAATTATATCGCAGACGCGGGAGTCCGTTTCGTCAGCATGACTACGATTTAGTCACGTAATAATTACAAAGAAAGCAATCGAATGATTCATTGCTTTTCAATACGCCGCAGACCGTGAATTAAACCAATGTCACATTACGCGACTTCGAGTCGGGGAGAATATCAGGGTTTTGCCATTTACAATTACATGTCTCACCGGCAGACCGTGGCAACTCAACGAATGAAAATCTCTGGGCAGCACATCAACGTATCTGTGTGATCATTTTCCCAGCACAGTCATGCTCCTCCCTTTTCCTGACAGCCAATAGCATGCTGCCTGGTGGGAGCAAGTGCTATACGAACAGTTAACAGCTACGGTGAGTTCAGCCACAATACGCGGCCATTTTGTTCTTTTTTTTTCCATTCTGTCATGGTACATAAAACATGAGACACGAGAGACACGAGCTTCTCTTCTCTTTGTGAGGTCCAATTATTCCTCTTCGCATTCGTGAGCATTCATTGGTTGTCAGCTGCCACGCACACAGAGCACATCCCTATGACTAAAGACAAATGTTTAGTCAGGGTGAATGGCGGATTATTTGGAGTGAGCCGCTGGTTATGCCACTCTAGGCCACTGGCCTCCAATTCAATAAGATTACGTAAGTGAAGTCTACGAGCGAAAATCAATGGAAAAGCCTTCTAATGTGATTAAGACCTTAAACTGCGCCAGAACAAAATGAAATCAAAAGACCAATCAGCATCAAGAGGAGGGACAAGGGGCATCAACAGTAGGGTGAGAGGCGTGTGTTTAGGACACAAAGCCTAAAATACGTAAATATGATCTGCTACCCCGCACTGCATTAGTACCAAAACAAGCAGATAAGGTGGGACGTCTGACTACACCAGTAGACGGGGCTGGCAGTGGAGCTTTTACTGCTCTTAATACCCGACTCCTGCTCAAGACCATCCATGGCTTGTTATGATTTGCTCATTTAAAAATTTTCCCCCGGTTTCCCTATGGTCCTTTTAGGTGTATTTTGTTATTACTTATACAAATAAAATACGTCTCGATCATTTCTCTTTTTGTTTGTGCTAATACAACAACATTCATTTCTAGAGCACATTTTCATACAAATGATGTAACACAAAGTGCTTTACAGGATGAAGAAAGAGAAAAAAAGACAAAATGTATAAGAAATAAAATTAGGCAATACTAATTAACAGAGTAAAAGTAAGGTCCGATGTCCAGGGAGGACAGAAAAAAAAACAAAAAAAAAAAGGGCTGGAGAACAAAAATAAAATCTGCAGGGGGTCCGAGGCCACAAGACCACCTGCCCAACCCCCTCTAGGCATTCTACCTAACATAAATGACCTTGTAATCAGTCCTCATGGAAGAACTTGATGATGACGGTCACGTGGACTTTAATCCATCAATGGAGGGGACATCACGGTGCTCTGATTAGGTAGTGGTGGTGGTGCAGGTCAGCACCACAGAAAACTGGAAAAAGAACAGCAGAGAAAGTAGGGGTCAGCACGGATTACGAAGCCACCATGAATGATAATGATAATTAATTGAATATACAGAGCACCAGGATTAAACTAAAATGAAGCTATGAGAAAGACATGTTAATTAAAGTAATGTGCTTTTAGCAGTTTTATAAAGTGCTCCACCGTGTCAGCCTGGTGAATTTCTATCAGTAAACTCATATTCCAGATTTGAGGTGCATAACAGCAGCAGGCCACCCGCCTCACCACTTCTTTTAAGTTTAGCTCTTGGAATTCTAAGCAGACCCTCATTTGAAGATCTCAGGTTACGATTTGGAGTGTAAGGTGACAGACATTCTGAAATATAGGACGGAGCAGATGATTGAAGGCTTTGTAAACCATCCACAGTATTTTAAAGTCAATGCTAAATGGCACAGGTAACCAGTGTAGTGACGCTAAGACTGGGGTGATGTGCCTCAGATTTTCTTTTCCTAATTAAGATCCATTCTGCACTCGTTGCAATCAATTGATGTCTTTTTTTTGGGTGGTCCTGAGAGGAGTGCGTTACAATAATCTAGTTGACTGAAAACAAAGGCCTGGACTCATTTCTCAGCATCTTGCAGTGTTATAAGGGGCATCAGTTTTGTTATATTTCTTAAGTGAAAAAATGCTGTCCTAGTGATCTGATTAATATGTGAGTTAAAATTTAGGTCACAGTCAATAATTACCCCTAAATTCTTTACCTCCATCCTGACTTTTAATCCTACTTGATCAAGTTCATCCATCCATTTTCCAACCCGCTGAATCCGAACACAGGGTCACGGGGGGTCTGTTGGAGCCAATCCCAGCCAACACAGGCACAAGGCAGGAACCAATCCAGGGCAGGGGTGCCAACCCACCGCAGGTCACACACAAACACACCCACACACCAAGCACACACTAGGGCCAATTTAGAATCGCCAATCCACCTAACCTGCATGTCTTTGGACTGTGGGAGGGAAACCGGAGCGCCTGGAGGAAACCCACGCAGGACACGGGGAGAACATGCAAACTCCACGCAGGGAGGACCCGGGGAAGCGAACCCAGGTCCCCAGGTCTCCTAACTGCGAGGGCAGCAGCGCTACCCACTATGCCACTGTGCCGCAATGATCAAGTTTATTTCTAATATTCTCATTACAGTAGAGTCTCGCTTATCCGACATAAACAGGCCAGCAGAACGCCGGGTAAGCGAAAATGTTGGATTAATAGGAGGTGTTAAGAAAAAGCCTATTAAACGTCAAACTATGTTATAATTTTACACATTACGAACCTAATAATCATGTTTTACAACAAAACAACACAAAAAATTAACTGAAAAATGAACTTACAGTTACAGAATTGTCTTAAGTTAAATACAGTATGTACTGTACTTAAAGTTCAGTCCTGTGATGATTTAAAGAAATTTTTGATCGTAGTCTGCTTTCCTGACGAGTGCCGTTTCTTCGCTGCCAAGTCTCGCCATCTTTGCAGCATCATTATGTCGATTCCTGTAGCTTCTACTTGTTGCTCAATGTATTTAATTGCAGTTTCTAGAGCCTTAACTCCGTCACTCATATAGTCAACATCTGTATGAGCGTATACTGTTTACTACATCATTCTGACTGCATGTGTGTGTTTGTGCTGTGACGTGCGAGTCCTCGCGCGGTTATTTATTGTAGGGGGATCTGCGGCTCTCCTATACACAGACACAGCAGTCAGGCAAGGTCGTGGCCAAGTAGTAAAGTGCCCTGCACATTTATAATGTTCCTTGTATCACCCATCGACGGCAGGCGCTTATAGCGATCTTTTCGATTCGCTTTTACGGCGAACTGCTACAGCGCTGGGAGACTGCGATTGCTTTGGGGACACTCTTCCACGTGTCGTCCAGTTGGGTGGAATCCCACAAGAGTTTCACACCAGCCATGATTCTTTTCAAAGGTAAAGTGCAGGTTAATTTGCTTTATGTATTTTTACTTTATATTTTGTATTAATCAAATTTATATGAACAGTTTTGGGTTGTGCAAAGAATCATCTGAGTTTCCATTACTGTATTTCTTATGGGGAAATTCACTTTGAAATACGAGTGCTTCGGACTGCAAGCACGTTTCCGGAACAAATTAGGCTCGCAAACCGAGGTTCCACTGTAATTAGCTGCAGTAGAGTCGGGGAGCAACAAAAATAGACTACGCTCGCAACTTGCAGTTCTTGTTGCCGATTGATGCGCTTTTTTTGTTTTTTTTTTAGGTGGGACGTCGGATAATATGGAATGTTGGATAAGCGAAGGGTAGGATAAGCGAGACTCTACTGTATATCCATTTTTGCCAATCACTAAAATTTCTGTGTTCTCCTTATTTAGTTTGAGAAAAATGACTACTCATCCATTCAGAAACACAAATAAGACATTGGGGGTCAGTGAATCAAGAGAGTCGGGGTCATCAGGCGGCTATTGATAAATACAGCTGTGTGTCATCGGCAGAGCTGTGGTAGCTCACGTTATGCCCCAAGATCATCTGACCTCATGGTAGCATGGAGATCAAAAAGAACAGCAGACCCAGGAGAGACCCTTGTGGACCACCATATAGAATATCAGGGGTCTTTGAAGTATAATTACCACAACTAACAAAGAATTTTCTACCTGCCAGGTAGGACTCAAACCAATTTAAGACCCTGCCAGAGAGGCCCACCCATTGACTAAGGTGATTCCTAAGATATGCAACGATTTATACAGAAAAGCACAGGTGGTGCCCACCTCGGAGGTGTTCTTATATAAACAAGGGTTGCTAATGTGGTCCAAACATTACATTAACTAATCTGTGATTTTCAGGCCAACGTCAAGCCTGGACTTTACCCCACTGCCTGGTGGTCCTAACAGGGGGCTAACAGCTGAGATGCGTTTGCTGCATGTCAATGTAACAGGTAGGGAGATCGATGTGAAAAGGTCTTACGAGGTGAACAAAGACCAGCCATAATAACACGGGCAGAACACGCGCACACAACACTCACGGCCCCGACTCGAACTGCACATCCAATAGCAGCTCTAACTCCCGGTGTGACCAGATGTTTGTTGGTCGGTTCTGAATGAGACCAATTAACAACTGAAAAATGGGATTTTCTGCATACAGACCCGCTATTTCTGCTCTTCTTTGAAACAGGAACATCAAACCGACGGCTTGTTTTTGACAAAGTGAAAGGCGCACAAGTAGGCTTCCTGGGTGGCGTTTTAACACGGTGGCTGAAACTCAGTTGTGTTGTGTTCAAAAGAATTCCTAACATTCATCTAGACTGATGTGTACAATAATACTTCAACTTGGAAAAGCTCGAACCTTACCAATTTCTAAGCCTGCTAAATCGTAATTTGGGTCAAGGGGGGCTGGATCCTATCCCAGCAAGCACATGGCACCAGTCCATCACTGGGTAAACACACTCACGCCAGGGCTAATTTAGCATCACTAATCTAACTAACTTGAAATCTTCGTGGAGAACATGCCAATTCCACGCAGGGAGGACCAGGGATGTAAAGCCCGTTCTCCTTAGTGTGAGGTAGCAGTGCTACTACTACACCACATCACCGCAAAGCCTAAACCTGAAGGGCAAATACGTGACAACAACAGTGGATACAGGTGACGACCCTCAAGTCCCATCACTAAACTGGATACTTCAGATTGAACATGTACACTGTGAAGGCTAGGGGGCGCCACTGAACCCCAATCACGAACACATAAAACAGTCCCAGGTACAAATAACAGGGCATTTATAACAAGAATACCTTGTACAAGCAACAAACAGGTTGTTTCTTCTCTACTCTATTCTTCTCCATCTTCTCCCCCCACTTTTACTCCTCCAAGATGAGTGTTTGCCTTCCTTCCTCCCAGCTGTGACTTGTTGAGTTATGCAAGCTGGCTCCTTTTATGCTGGACCCCGGGAGCAGTTCCGGTGATGTGACTTGGCCAGGTCATAAGAAAGCAGTGCCCCCCTACTGTCCACCAGGCACCTGTATAGCACTCCACCTCCGGACACCATCCATCCATCCACTATATCCTAACTACAGGGTAACAGGGGTCTGCTGGAGCCAATCCCAGCCAACACAGGGCGCAAGGCAGGAAACAAACCCTGGGCAGGGCACCAGCCCACCACAGGGCACACACACACCCACACACTAAGGACAATTTAGAATCGGCAATGCACCTAACCTGCATGTCTTTGGACTGTGGGAGGAAACCGGAGTACCTGGAGGAAACACACGCAGACATGGGGAGAACATACAAACTCCATGCAGGGAGGACCCGGGAAGTGAACCCGGGGTCTCCTAACTGCGAGGCAGCAGCGCTACCCACTGCGCCACCCCCCTCCAGACTCCAACTCCCAAATTGGGACTCTATATGAGGGACTCTGCCACCTGTTATAACTGCTCCCTGTCATCCTTTCTTGTCAGTTCCTGTAACCTTCAGGCATCCCAATTAGGACAGGAGTCATTAGACGTCCCAGCTGGATATTGCCCCCATTCAGTCCATCCTTGCATTATGGAATCATGGCCAGAGAAGGACTCCAGCTCTGTCCTTAGCGGGGCAGCCAACCATCCGGTGGGGCATACACATAGAGAAGGGCATAGAGGACACTGCAGGGCCAATTGGTCTACCCTTCACACTATTAAAGATGCATGGTAAGTAACTTCACTGAGCATTTGATTGAAAATTTGGCAAAAAGAAGACAAAGATGAGAGATATATGTAGGAAATTGTGTAATGAAGTGAAAAGAAGATCTGATTGATTGATTGATATTAATCAATGATTTGCCAGTAATAAATTAAATTACTTAGTAAGGCTCCCACTTTATTTTCCTAACCCTTCTCTGTTGGAGGCAGTTTTCAGCCATTAGACTTCCATCAAGGAAACTGAAGGCCACTCGTTTTAACAAACAGAATAACACAATTTATTGATAAACTCAACGATTATAGAAATATGATAACTACATAGAAGGCAGGACTCTAGACAGACTAACATGCAACACAGATGGGGCTGCCTGTTTTTGGCTACTTCAAATTCTAATTTATATTGGCACAGATACGCAGTTTTATGTCAACAAGCCTTCAAGGATGACGTCCAATGACGTGTAGAGCTGACCCTGACCCGTCGGCGGGGGCACAGAGAAGGACCAAAACCGGGAGAAATGCGTAGTCAGAAACAGGCAGAGGTCAAACTCGAAAGAGTCAGCCAACCAAACGGCCAAAATACAGAGGAGCAAAAACCGAGAATTAGAAACCGAGAGACGAAAGTCAAATATCGGAAGATTACAAATAAGTAAATCACATGGAGAAAAAAACACAGAAGGAGTTTTGGGATTCTGAAGTCAGAGGCCAAGACATCATTTAGGATAATAATCATAATAATAATAATAATTCTTTACATTTATATACCGCAGCGTTTCTCAACCTTTAAGTATTTACGACCCGAGTTTTCATAACAGTTTTAATCGTGCCCCCCTAATGTTTTTTTTGAAACCCTAATAAAATTTATTCCTATATTTTTTGCTGCCGATACATTGCCCCCATTCAGTCCATCCTTGCATTATGGAATCCCGGACAGGTAAGGACTCCAGCTCTGTCCTTGGCAGGGCAGCCAACCATCCCCTGGGGCACCTACAACACACAAAGAGAAAGGCAGTGTGGACACTGCAGGGCCAATTGGTCCACCCTTCACCTATTAAAGAAGCATGATAAGTAACTTCACTGAGCATTTGATTGAAAATTGGGCAAAAAGAAGATGAGAGCTAGATGTAGGAAATTGTGTAATAAAGTGAAAAGATGATCTGATTGATTGATTGATATTAATCAATGAATTAATTATTAGATTTGCAAGTAATAAATTAAATTACTTAGTAAGGCTCCCACTTTATTTTCCTTACCCTTCTGTGTCGGAGGCAGTTTTCAGCCATTAGACTTCCATCAAGGAAACTAATAATAATAATAATAATTCTTTACATTTATATAGCGCAGCATTTCTCAACCTTTAAGTATTTGCGACCCCGAGTTTTCATAACAGTTTTAATCCCACTAACGTTTTTTTGAAACCCTAATAAAATTTTTTCCTATATTTTTTGCTACAAGTTTAAAATTTTCCTACGAATAACAAAATTACACCACATATGGCAACATTCGCGCCCCCTTTTTTTTGTTACTTCCCCACAGTTTGAGTACCGCTGATATAGCACTTTTCTCACTACTCAAAGCGCTCTCCACACAGGGAGGACCCGGGAAGCAAACCCACAATCTCCTTACTGCAAAGCAGCAGCCCTACCACTGTGCCACCAGTGAGGAGGAAATTTAAACCCAATGCCGAGTCAGATGTCATCAAACAACACAAAATGGTGGCGCTTGTTGGGAACCAAGATAGCCTCATGGTAACAAAAAATTAGTAATCAGTTTTCAAACAAAGCATTAAATTAGAAAACCGATGAAAAATTCAGAATTCGTAGTGTAGGAAAAATCACAAAACCAAGCATAAATCATGACTTGGGATGTTACAAAGTCAAGAAGAATTAAAAAAAACATAACAGACATGGTCAAAAAAAAAAAAAAAAAAACAGAATCAAGTCAAATACTGGGAGATCAAAAAGTAGACGGATTGAGACAAAAATCAAAGTCGAAAAACAAGAGCAGAAGATCTGGACCACAAACATCGTCCAGAAAAAAGTCTTAAGAAAGGCAAAAGTCTTTGATTTGAATCCGTTAACTCGGATGAGGGAATGACCCGGAAGATGAAGTTTTATCCTGATGAATCATGATAGACCCAACAACACAGGTGCTACCTTGACAATGGGAACTCAAAATGATGTAAATAACCAAAATGGCTGCCTGAATTACAAAACCGAAACTAAGAAACTCCTGAGAGCACCAGAACACTTGAGGTTACCCACAGAAAAAGAGCAAGGATGGGGTGGATCTAGCATCAGGGCATTCTGGGTACACAACCAGGGGCCTGTGATGACAAGGGGCCTTTTTATTAATTTCCCCCTTGCTTGATGAAACACGGAGATAACCAAAAGGGTTATAAAGTGATCAAGTCTCGCGACAGAATCAAGAGTGAGGATTACCGTGCTGCCTTAAACAACTCGGCGTTCGTGCGCTGCATTGTTTAACGTACTGTCAACTCTCTGATAAGGAGTTAAGCCACCCAGGGGTCTATTCTTTCTTAATTTTGCCTTGAGCAAGGAAAAGGTATATGAACAAAATCCCTAATAGAGAGGACATTCAGTTTCAGTTTTGGAAAGAAACTCAATGTACTCCAAGCCGACAGAAAGTGAAGAGTTCTGCCTTTAATGAAGCATATTCAGTGCACAATCAAATGGACGCAAATTAAAATCCACTACACCTTTGTATTGCATTTTCAGCACGAGTACTGTATGCTGCATTGAAAAGCACTTGAACACGTATCGATTTGATTTTAACGATGCCACAAAACGTCACGCCAAACTCAATTATGCTTTGCATTTTGTTGTACTTTTTCATTTTGGATTGTACATTCGTTTTTCCGCGGATAATCCTCCATAGTTTTTCCACTGGCGATTCACCTAGACACACAAAGGCAGGGTCTTTTACAATATTCCTTAGAGTCGATTTGTGCAATTGTGCGTTGGTGTTCTGCGAGCCGTGTTTTTTTTTTTTAAACATTTCACGTCCGACTGTGAATTTCAAACACGTGTAGTAATCGTTTGCGGGAGGAAATTTTTTGGCTAATAAATAAATAAACAAGTAAGGCTCCAAGTTCCAGCAGTTTTATTTGAATACTCTTTTGTATACTCGTAAACCTTTTTTTTCTTTTTTTGCATCTCTTTAGAAAAGTTTAATAAGCAACAGTCCGATTCAATGTTTGGGGTATCTTAGGAGGAAACGAAAACGGCGATTTTCAGGATCGTTAACACTGCCGGGATGGAAAAATCGTAATCAAAAAATGCATTTTCTTTATTGGAAGCTGCCATCGAGGGAGCAGCACAATCAATTTGAGCTGAAGTCTTTTGTTATTTGTTAACGGGATTTAAAAAATGATATTTTGCTCTTTTCGATGTACTGAAAACTAGAAACAAAACTACCGGTAGAGTCGAGGTGTAATTCACACCTTCATTTTTGTAATTCTGCACCGTTTATTGTTCAGTTCAGAGTTGACCGAGAACTGGCAGGCAAGAGAAGAGCGAGGAGATGAATACGAAATCCACAACTAACAGGGGACAAAACGAGGAACACAAAACCAATTGTGCTAATAAACCCAAGGATGAAGTCAGAAGAACCTGGCTATAAAGTGAGAAGGGGTCCCCCGGGAAGGGCTGCAATTACAAATACCGGAAAGTCTGTTGAACAGGAATCAGGCTATGTCTGCACTGCTACGTTCTCGTTTAAAAATTCCAGCATTTAAGTCGCCATTTTCGCCTTTCGTCCGCACTACCCCCAGTGTTTTTGTCTTTTGAAATTCGTCTCTCTAGAGTCGCACATTTCCGAAAAACCACAGGCTTTGTGTTTAGTGCGGATCGGTCAGAAATGTAGAGGTTTGAAAACTCTAACCAAGCTCTGAGCTGTTTGTGCTTATTGACGTGGCCCTTCCCTGGTTGGATCCTGCTCATTACGGTCGCCCTATTCCAACTTAGCGGACATGGACGAGTTGGGTTTCAAGGCGCTTGTTGTGTTGCTTACCTGTATGCATCTAAAATTGTGTTTTGTACAGTTTGAATGCTGCATACCTTCGCAACATTTCCAGTTTTGTGATAAATCCCACAGCTGTTGGCGTTACCATCCCTTCCTCTGTCTGTTACCACCGATGTGCGTAAGCCCACTGTAAGCGAATGGCCTCAACAAGCGCACTTTCAATTGTTTTAGCGTGGGCGGCAATACTTCAATGGTAATAATGAATAATAACAATACATTTTTCTTATATAGCGCCTTTCCAATGTGAAGGACAAAGAGCTGTTTCATTTTTTAAGCGACAACGTAGCAGTGTGGAGGTAGCCTTAGATTTGTACACCACACTGTTTTTATCCAAACCCCAGATACATAAGGGATGCTCGTTTATTGTGGTGGCTCCATTGACGTCATGCGCCGTACATTCCTGGTTGCACATGACGGCAAAAGCGGACACGGTCCCTCCAAAATTGGCGCTGCCTGCAACAAAACTAATTATTTTCAACACGCCATCAAAAGTAACGTTACGATTGGGTTCCTTGATATTGTCACAAGAACGACACAAAGACATTGCGAAGGTTTGGGGCAGCCTGCCGTATAATAATATTTCCTGGCTGGAAGAATACTTATTACGAACGGACATGTTCACACAACGGAGTCCAAAACAGAACTGAGTATGGCGGCTTTTAAACCCTCACGGGGGGAAGTGATGTCATCAGGACAAGGAACGAACCAGAAGTGACGTTATTGGCTACCCCAAAACAGGGTGGGATTTCCCAAGAATGGTCTGCAATGAGTTAAGGGAGAGAATCAGCACACCTCGCCACCCCCTGGTCCAGCGTGGAACTGCATTTATTCAGGCCCTTTGGTTGTCCCCTAAACATGCGTGTGTGACAATAGTCACTCCTAAATGGATGCCCAACAAATACATCGAAAATGGCCGCTAATCATAACCACCCCAAAGTCCTTCCCCTGTCTTCCGTTAAAACCTTTCACAATAAAAGCCATATGTGATCCGTGTTTCCAACAACATATACATGTTAAATAACAAAGAAAGGCGCAACAGGCCACGGAGGATGTTTCTGATAACGCAGTAAGAACTAGAAGAGCGACTATGACTGGATGTCCCGTTGACTTTGTGATCACCAGCCGTTACTTTCTCCGTCCTTTTTGACGTACTTGTCTGTTTTTGACCGATTTACCCCTTAGCAAAACAAATAGCAATAGCGCCCTGTAAGAATTTTCCTTGCATGGTCATGACGTGTGTCTCGTCTCCGTGGTGTGCGGATCAGCGACCCCACCGGCTAGTTAAACGGTAGCTGAGGGATTCCCGTCTGCTGCTTTACAAGTTCCGGTGCCAGGACTTGTACATGAAGTCTCGAAAAACGACACACTCCCACCGTACTTTGCTCCTTTGCATGTAACAGCGATAGTGACAGATGGCAAAGAGTTTCCCCCGAAGGAGGCCAGGACATTTGACAAAGTGTTGCATGGACGGGACAAAAAAAATACGCAGACTATTTTTTTTTTTTTTTTGTATGATTTTATTTGGAATTTGTGTAAAACTGTAAGTACAAAAACCCTCTCATAGAAAATCCAAAAAGTGAAGACGGAAGTTAAATATGTTATTATTTTGCAGAATAAAACAAACATAACTTTTGTGTGCATTGGCCTCTATTTCTTCAAATTTTTGTGTGCCTTGTGACCAGCAAAGGGTGCAGCAGCGACCCAAACCCCCTAAAACACAACCACTCAACACAGCCCTGGGTTCCAACAGAAGATATTTTTTATTATTTCACAATACCTCCAAATCCTTCCCACAACGACGCAACACAGTCTTCTCGTCTCCTTCCGCACGTCCCACGCAGTCTCATCCGCTCTCCTCCCGACTCTGAATGCCCCGTTAAGGTGATGTGACTCCTTTTATCTTTGACCCCAGAGCACTTCCTGAGTCCCACAATGTAGGGATCACATCCCAGTGCAGCGCCCCCTGGTGGCACCCACAGAACCCAACAGGGCTGTGTTTTTTGAAATTCAATCCCCATGATGTCCTGTGAGTATCCAAAGGGGATCCGAATCCCAGAGATGCTGCCCTCTAGCGTATCGGATGACAAAGTTTCAGGATGCTGGTGTCTCGCCTGGCTCTTCTGTTAAACTGGGCTCCCAGCCAGTAAGGCTAACTTTGAACCATCCCAGCCCAAATGCCAGCCTGTGTCCATGACAGCCTGTAGAAGCAAATTAAAAAAAGGAACTGTGTTATGCGTGCAGGTTTGTCAAACGGTAACACGTCTCTTGTTCTTGATAAAAACGTGAATGTTTGAGGTCTGCATTCGATGAAAATCCTGTGGTACCCACGGAACCCGACTCAAGGTTTGTGCATTGCAGGACCAGATCTAAGAGTTGTGAGCAGTCAGACTTTATTGACGCGATCTGGCGTGAGCGTATAGAGAGGGGGTGGCAAAATGTCTTTGACGATGGGTCACATTTTCAGTGGGCCGCTTATGAAAAATCGAGGCTAATCTTGTGCAGCTGTTTTCAACTTTTTTGACTTTTGACCAGCAGAAGACTAAGATAATCCTTACAGACCGGGAAAGTGAAAAAATAATAAAGTTATTTACTCTGTCGAACCGGTGCCTGAGGTGGAAATATGTAAGTGTCACCGCTCTCTTTGTAAATCTGGTTTCTCAGTATGGTAGAGATTGTACAATTGAGATTTACTATAACATTAGATTGGAGAAAGGAGTTGCTTCTTGGTCTCTCAAGCGTCCACATTTACCAACATTTGATTGGAGAGCAGGATTCCTTCTCTGACGTTCAAGCGTCCAGATGTACTAACATTACATCAGAAAACGGGGTCCATCCTGGAGTTTTGAGAGTCCAGATTTACTAACATTAGATCAGAGAATGGGGTCCGTCCCGGAGTTTCAGATTTAACAAAAGATTGGAGTGGGGGGTTCCTTCCTGGAATCTTCAGAGTCCAGATTTACTAAAATTAGATCAGAGAGGGGAGTTCACTCTTGGAGATTTGAAGGTCCAGGTTTAGTAACATCAGATCAGAGAACAGGGTTCACTCTTGGAGTATCAAGCTCCCAGATCTAATAACATTACATTGCAGTGTTTTGGGTGGGCTCCTTCCTGGAGTGTGGAGGGACCAGATTTACTAATATTAGATCAGAGAGGGCGTCCTTCCAGGAGTTTCAAGTGTCCAGATTTAATAACATAAGTTTTGAGATGGGGGTTCTTTCCTGGAGTTTTGAGGGTCCAGATTTACTTACGTTAGATTAGAGAGGGGTATTTCCTTTTGGAGTTTTGAGGGACCAGATTTACTAATATTAGATCAGAGAATGGGATCCATCCTGGAGTTTCAAGCTCCCAGATTTAATAACATTATATTAGAGGGGGGGGGGGGGGTCTTTCTTGGAGTTTTGAAGGTCCAGATTTAGTAACATCAGATCAGAGAACAGGGTTCACTCTTGGAGTATCAAGCTCCTAGATTTAATAACATTAGATTACGGGGGGGGGGGGGGGTTCTTTCCTGAGTTTTGAGGGTCCAGATTTACTAAGATTAGATCAGAGAGTGGGATTTCCTTTGGGAGTTTCGAGAACCCATTATTTACTAACATTGGTTCAGAGAGTGGGGTCCATCCTGGAGTTTCAAGTGTCCAGATTTAATGACATAAGTTTTGAGAGGGGGGGTTCCTTCCAGGAGTTTTGAGGGTCCAAATTTACTAATATTAGTTCAGAGAGTGTGATTTCCTTTTGGAGTTTTGAGTATCCAGATTTACTAACATTAGTTCAGAGAATGGGATCCGTCCTGGGGTTTCAGATCTAATAACATAACATTAATAGCATAACATTTCCAGATTTAATACCAAAAGTTTGGAGTGGGGGGTTCCTTCCTGGAATCTTCAGAGTCCAGATTTACTAAAATTAGATCAGAAAACAGGGTTCACTCTTGGAGTATCAAGCTCCCAGATCTAATAACATTACATTGGAGTGGGGGGGGGGTTCCTTCCTGGAGTGTGGAGGGACCAGATTTACTAATATTAGATCAGAGAGGGGGTCTCTCCTGGAGTTTCAAGCGCTCAGATTTAATAACATTAGATTGGGGAGGGGGGGCTTTCTTGGAGTTTTGAGGGTCCAGATTTACTAAAATTAAATCAGAGAGGGGGATTTCCTTTTGGAGTTTTGAGGGTTCAGATTTACGAGTTAATAACATTACATTGAAGAGGAGGGAGTTTTCTGCAGTCAGATTTGTTAACACTATTACCCGGAACGTGAATCCATGTTCTCCTTCCTAACAGTGTAACTAGATAGCAGTAAATTATGTGTAGGGTTCAATTTAGTGGGTTATGACAGCAGAAAAGTGTAGCAGCTATTCGGAAATATGTCTCTATGGCAGAGGAGTGCAAGATTTAGAGACTAGAGTAGCATGACAGGCGTGCGCAGGACCTCATTCAGGGCAGTAGAGTTACAATGGTTGTAGACTGGTGAGACTTTGGGTACATCCGGCTATTAAAAATGACTCAAATGACACATTGAAAGTTTATAAGGTATGGAGAGAGATCGGCACTCCTGCAGGACTACTGCATGACCTGTGGGGCCTGACGCAATTGCTTATACAGTGGGACTGATTGTCAATATTACGGGCAGGAGTGAGCAGTCAACATCCTTGTGTGTACGGGAGCAAGATGTTCCAGAAGAAAAAAATTAAATATAAAACAGAATGTACGTACATTCAAATGAAGGGTCTCCTGCATCATATATGCATGTTAGAGGGTCACAGATATGCGCGGGACTTTATTCACTCCAGCAGAGTTATGATGGTAGATAGGTGAGCTGCTGTACTGGCTTTTCAGGTATATACTGGTATGTGGCTGAGCCCGTAAATGGACCTGCTGGGTTCAAAGGGTTAAGTTCCATAATGCACCTGGTTGCTCTCCTCCGCACAGCTACATGTGAGCCGCTATGTCCTTTTTTGTCGCCTGTTCCATCATAGAGTGTGAGTATAGCATCCCCTGATTTACATCCCACACTTTCTATGATATTACATTATTTTATTAGCCTTTTTAATCGCTTCTTCACGTTGCTCAGATGATGAGAATGTGGTGTGTCAACATAAACCCTTTCCAGAGGTTGCTTTCTCCAGGTCAATTTCTCCCATTCTTGAGTTTATACGTAATGCTGAGGTTAGCTCAGGTGTAGCACTTTTCTCCATTAAACTCCATTTCCCAGGTGTTTGTCCAATTCTGAAGCTTGTCCGGTTCTTTCTGAACTTGTTCTGCTGCATCCTCATTATCTGCCATTTACTAACTACATCAGAATGAATGTCATTAATATAAATCAGAAGAAGAAAGGAGGATCTAAGGACAGACCCCAGAGGGACTCCATTGATGACCCTCCATTCTCCTCGTATCTTTACTCTTTGTCTTAACCCACTTGAGCTCCAGTTTTGTAGGTGACCTCTGATGTCTGTAGCTTCGTGTTTCGGAATGAATCTTCAGTGTGGGATGATAGAGTCAAAGGCTCTTTGAAAGTCAAAGCAAATTCTGCAAAATGGAATTTCCACAGTGCTCCAGTGTTATTCATTGTTATCTTTGTCTAATTGCAAAAGTCCAAGGGTGGCCGATCTCTTCATTTCCATATCAAGTCCATCACTAGGAATTTGGGGGTGATTATGGGTGACGATTTTAAAACGGACAATCAGATTTCTTCTTCTTCTTTCAGCTGCTCCTGTCAGGAGTTGCCAGAGCGGATCATCATCTTCCATATCTTTCTGTCCTCTGCATCTTGTTCTGTTACACCCATCACCTGCATGTCCTCTCTCACCACATCCATAAACCTTCACTAAGGCCTTCCTCTTCTCCTCTTGCCTAGCAGCTCTATCCTTAACACCCTTCTCCCAATATACCCAGCATCTCTCCTCTGCACATGTCCAAACCAACACAATCTCACCTCTCTGAGTTTGTCTCCCAACCGTCCCACCTGATCTGACTCTCTAATGTCCTCATTTCTAATCCTGTCCATCCTCGTCACACCCAATGCAAATCTTAGCATCTTTAACTCTGCCACCTCCAGCTGTGTCTCCTGTGCCACCGTCTCCATCCCATATAACATAGCTGGTCTCACTACTGTCCTGTAGACCTTCCCTTTCACTCTTGCTGATACCCATCTGTCACAGATCACTCCTGACACTCTTCTCCACCCACTCCACCCTGCCTGCACTCTCTTCTTCACTTCTCTTCCACAATCCCCCATTACTCTGTACTGTTGATCCCAAGTATTTAAACTCATCCACCTTCGCCAACTGTACTCCCCTCATCCTCACCATTCCACTGACCTCCCTCTCATTCACACACATGTATTCTGTCCTGGTGGTCCTACTGACCTTCATTCCTCTCCTCTCTACAGCATATCTCCACCTGTCCAGGGTCTCCTCAACCTGCTCCCTACTATCTCTACATATATAGCATATATATATATATATATATATATATATATATATATATGTAGCATCGCTACAGATCACAATGTCATCAGCAAACATCACAGTCCACGGGGACTCCTGTCTAATCTCGTCTGTCCACCTGTCCATCACCATTGCCAATAAGAAAGGGCTCAGAGCCAATCCCTGATGTAATCCCACCTCCGTCACTCCCACCGCACACCTCACCACTGTCACACTTCCCTCGTACATATCCTGTACAACTCTTATGTACTTCTCTGCCACTCCCGACTTCCTCATACAATACCACAGCTCCTCTCAGTCACCCTGTCATCTGCTTTCTCAGGTCCACGAAGACGCAATGCAACTCCTTGTGGCCTTCGCTCTACTTCTCCATCAACATCCTCAGAACAAACATCACATCTGTGGTGCTCTTTCTTGGCATGAAACCATCCTGCTGCTCACTAATCATCACCCCACTTCTTAACTGAGCTTCCACTACTCTTTCCCATATCTTCATGCTGTGACTCATCAATTTTATCCCCCTGTAGTTACTACAGTCCTGCACATCCCCCTTATTCTTAAATATTGTCCCACCAGTCCACTTCTTCTCCACTCCTCAGGCATCCTCTCACTTTCCAAGATTCCATTAAACAATCTGGTTAGAAACTCCACTGCCATCTCTCCTTAACGCCTCCATGTTTCCACAGGTATGCCATCTGGACCAAAGACCTTTCCATTTTGCTTGATTTGCTCGGTGATAAAGTCAAGCTTTTTCCAACTAAGACGTTTATCCAAAGTCACGCCCTTTTTATCATTTAACGATTTTGAGAAAGTTTTCTGTGCTTTTGTGTCATCGTGGCTCAATTACTGTAAACGCCCTGCATTTTGGGGTCAGTCAGGCTTCGCTCTCCCACATTCAGCAGGTTACAAAATGCTGCAGCACGTCTCTTACCAGGCGCTAGGACGTGTGACCATATCACTCCAATACTTGCATCCCTCCATTGGCTTCCAGTACAGATTGGGATAAATTTTAAGTTTCTCATCTTTGCTTTTTAAAGCTATAAAAGGAAAGGACCCAACACTCCTTAACAACCTGATTATTCTGTACACCCCAGTAAGGTCCCTCAGGTCTGCTGATCTGTTTTTGTTGACTGCTCGATAGGCTACAATGAAAATATATACAGTATATATAAAAAATACTTTTTAAAAACCACACTTATATTAAGTTAAAAAGTGCACTAAAAAGTAAAAAATAAGTCTGTCATACATTATTAGGTACACCTTGCTAGTCGCTGGGAGTATAAAATCCTTTGCTTCTGGTTGTCGGCTCTGTGCAGGCTGCCAGCCTTCTTCTTGAGTTTTGGGCCAGCCTGGATTTTGTGGAGCCCCTCAGACTGTAACAGTCGTATTCAATTGCCTTTTTGCTGAATGGTCTAAGGGCACATTTGGCACCAGTGCCCCCTCTACCCACTAAATCCGAACTGTGCATTGTTTGTGGTGCGACTCCACTTTACTTCTTCTCCTTGTTTTCTCACTTCAGCCACAGGAGTGCAAGTCCTCTGTGTGTGCCATCGACTTTTTGGCTCCCTTTCCTTTTGCAAATTGGCACAACCAAAAAACAGCTGCCTGCCCTCCAATACTTCTGTAATTTCCACTTTGAATTCATTTATTCCTATGGTGTGCACTTCCTCTTATTTTCTGTGTACAGAGGGTGGCTTTATGTCCAAACTCAAACTGCAGCAAGTCAACCGAATTCTGAATCAAAGATTCTGTACCCTGTAACAAGACCACTAGGGAGCGTGCCAGCCTTCCCAACCCGACACAGACAGACACGGGAGGCACACTTATAAAAACAAATAAATGTTTTATTTTTCTTTTCTTTGCCTGTGGGCAATGCCTTCCCCGGACCCCACGGTCCCAGCACAAGCACACAATACTTTTCTTTCTCTTCTTCTCTCTTATTCTTTCTCAGCAATCTTTGTCTCCCTCCTCCCGACTCTGACTCCTGGAGTGGTGGCTGCTGGCTCCTTTTATAGCCCACCCGGAAGTGATCCAGGTGTTTGATGACCATTTTCCGGCTTCACTTCCTGGTGTGGTGGAAGAACCGCCCACTGCAGCGCTCCCTGCTGGCACCCCCAGATCCCAACAAAGTTGATCCCAGGGAGCCCTGCCACTACCACCCAGGAGGGCTGCCATCTAGCATCCCGAGGGAGGTACTGTTCAGTCCCTGCCTATTCCCTGGACCATATACAGAAGAGGCGTCCCAGCCGGGCAAGGGCCCCGGCCGTCTGCCACAACCCAAACGATGATAATTTTGTGCGGACTTTTGAAAACGACAATAATTCATTTTTTACATAGCCATAAATCACAAGGAGTGCCACAGTGGGCTTTAACAGGCCTTGGTTTTTGAAAGCCCCCCTTAGCCTTGACTCTCTAAGAAGACAAGAAAAAACTCCCAAAAAAAGACTTTCAGGGAAAACAAATGGAAGAAATCTTGGAAAGGGCAATTCGGAGAGAGACCCCCCCCCCACCCCCCCCATTCCAGACAGATCAGGCGTGCAATGGGTGTCAAAAAATGGGGTGAATACAACACAGAAAACAGAATACAAGGCATCCTCATCACAGAGCTTGATGGCTGATCTAGCAGAAGATCCAGAAATTCAAAACAAGAGTACAAACGATGAGGCAAAATGCAAGAATAGAAGACGCCACTCACTAAGCACAGCAGAGTGAGTGCCACCATAGCACTGTGAATGAGGGGCTCTGCAATGAAAAATATTTGAAATATAAAGATGGCTTTAAATTATCTTGTGACTGTCCTTAGTTGTCTGTTTCACTTTGTAAGGCTCGGCATGAAATGCAAACGGATCAACTGAGTCCAGCCAGCTGTAAAAAGGCAATGGACTCCAAGTCCAGCGTCTCGCACACACACAAAAAAAACGCACGTGCCATCGGCGGCCAAATGAATTCTACAGCAAAGGCACAGAAATAAGCAGCAGCACACGTGTCGCCTGCCACCTCCTGCATGACAATGAGCTGCCCTACTTAGACACACACACACACACACACACACACAGACACAGGCATGGCGCTTCTGGAGCTGAGAGTCGCCTCAGCCTCTCACTCGGCTCATTAATCACCTCAAATGTCACTCGCCTGCTCTTCTCCTCGTTCTTTTCCTAATTTTTTTTTTTTTTCATTCCAGATTGCTGGAACTCAGAAGGTCATTCCCACTTTGGGGGAAGGGAAAGGATTGGCTGTCTTGTGCTTAGAAGTCGCCCAGTTAGCCAATGAGATGCCCTGCTTATGTTGTGACTATGAAATGTTCAGGAGGCCGTTGTGAAGAAACAAGTGGAACATTCTCCAGCCTGCTTGGTCCGAGTTTCTTCTCTTCTGTTCTATTATATTATCCATCCATTTTTACATACTCACCTACCCTAAGCATGGTCACAGAGGACTTGGGACATATTATATTATATTATATTATATTATATTATATTATATTATATTATATTATATTATATTATATTATATTATATTATATTATATTATATTATATTATCCATCCATTTTTACATACTCACCTACCCTAAGCATGGTCACAGAGGACTTGGGACATATTATATTATATTATATTATATTATATTATATTATATTATATTATATTATATTATATTATATTATATTATATTATATTATCCATCCATTTTCCAAACTTTCTTATCCTGAGTAAGATTGTGGTAAAGCTGAAGCCTATCCCAGCAAGCAATGGGAATGATTCCGGGACAGGGCAGTACTCTATATTATATTATATTATATTATATTATATTATATTATATTATATTATATTATATTATATTATATTATATTATATTATCCATTCATTTCCTTATCCTGAGTATGATTGTGGCAAAGCTGAAACCTATCCCAGCATGCATTGGGAATGATTCCTGGATATGGCACTAATCCATACTATATAATATAATATAATATAATATAATATAATATAATATAATATAATATAATATAATATAATATAATATAATATTATCTATCCAGGCGGCACAGTGGCGAAGTGGGTGACGCTGTTACCTCGCAGTTAGGAGACCTGGGTTCATTTCCACTACCACTGCGCCACCATGCCGCCCATATATATATATATTTATTTATTTATTTATATGTATATCTAATTATATATAATTATATAATATAATTATATTATATTATCAATCCATTTTTCTAAACTCCTTATTCTGAGCAGGGTCACACCAGAGCTTTAATATACTGTATTTATTATATTATATCAAAGGCACTGTGTCCCAATATAAGAGTCTTTGGGTGTAGATGTACCCTACCACCTAGACCTAACATGCATGAGTTTAGGATATGGCCTGAAAACATTATATTATATTATATTATATTATATTATATTATATTATATTATATTATATTATATTATATTATATTATATTATATTAAAAATTCTGCTAATCCAGTTCAGGTTCACAAAGGCCAGAGCATTGTCACACGTATGGCAGAGACCTTCCTTAGACAAAGTGCCAGTCCATCACAGCACCCCCTGGGCCAGTTCAGGTGGTCCACCAAACCAGGACATCTTTATGGATGTGAGAGAAAATAAAAAAAAACACCACAGACACGGGGAGAAGGTGCAAAGTCCACACAAACAGTCCCACATTCTACTTCTTCTTCTTCTTCTTGATGAGATTCGTTTCCTCTGTTGGATCTTCAACAAGGACTTATATATAGTAAACATGCCTGAGACGACTAGGACACGGATTAAGGGTGCAGGAGTAGGCATCACAAAAGTAGCCCTCTGATGGACACCAAAGGGCCAGACCAACAACAAACTGGAGAAGAGCTGTAAACAGAGCCAGGAACACCCTGGGGTGAAGCAGAAGCCAAAGTGATGGTCGTGCAGGGTGGTTTGCTCTTGTGTTGACCTTACACTCCAATCTGATTGTTTTGCCGTCGTCTGTGATTGACAGACAAACAATCCAATGTTATTGATGTGGGTCGGGATGTGAATGCTGATGAACGCGTGGAGAATCCCAGATCAGGGAGTCCACCTACATGGCTGCCTCGCAGGACTCACACCCTGTGCACCTCGCCAGCTCTCCTCCCCTTATCCAAATGCAAAGTGTGGCGCCCCCTCCTGGTTCGTGCCTTTCTGCCTTCCTGCTTTTCATGTTTAGAAGTTCATCACTCCTCTTTGATGAGCTCAGAGCAGAAAATTAAAAACATTGCAAGGTCCACGTGAGGTCTATCAGGCATCCCAGTCCAGCGGGTGTGTAAAAATAATTGCTGTTAGCATCTAAATGGCTGTCTCAGAAGTAATGAAATCAATGGTGCGGCATCCGTCCGGCAGTGCCGGAGATAATTACCAACGCTGCCTCCTTCATTGTCTTGGTGTCTCAGTGGAAATCGTGTCCTACTTTTGTCCCTGGCTCATCTAACTAAGATGGCTTTCTTTCTTTGCCTTTTATCTTTCCACTGCCTCTGCTGTGTAATCCCCAGTGAGCCCGGCTGCCATTTATCGCTGTCCGAGTGGCATCGACGGGCATGAAAAAAAAATGTTGCTGTTTCTTTTTCTTTCTTTCTTCATTTATTTATGTATCCTCTGCAAGGAGAAAATGGCAGACAACTCCAAAGGGCACCTCTGCCAGTTTATGAAGAGTCAATTCATTTGGACCTCCCATGTTTTGCCCACCATAAAGGCAGCATTGGCATGAGTGACTGGGGATCAGTCTGTGTGTGTTACCCCATCATGGCAGTGCCACTGTTGCCAAAGTAGGTCAATATATCTGACATCAGGAAAAGAAGCCCATAATGGACATGCAGAACATGGGTAAGGGCCATTGACCATGACTCCTGGGGTCTTTTCATGTGGCACTGCTCAGTGTTGCACTTTTTATTTTATTGGCACATGTGATATCCCATACAGGCTGGGACCATTTTTATTAAAGCTGTCAATCAAAGTATTATGTAGCGCCTTTCATACTCTTCACAGTTATATATCACCTCTGGCATAGTTAAACTGGCACCACTGCCAGCTTATGGAGAATCAATTCATTTGGACCAATCTGCTCCCACGTTTTGCCCACCACAAGTCAGCATTGGCATGAATGACAGGAGGAACAGCCAGTGTTAACCCATCATGGCGGCACCACAGCTGCCAAAGTAGCTCAAAATATCTGACATCATGAACAGAAACCCACGATGGACAAGTGGCACATGGATAGGGGGCCACTGACCATGGCTCCTGGGGTCTTTTCATTTGACACTGCTTTCATTGCATTGGCGCGGGTGGTATCTCATATAGGCTGGGGCCAATTTGTTAAAAGTGTCAATCCAAGTAAACTCTACACAGTTAATTCCTGTGACTGCAGAATCCCTCAGACCTGCTTATAGTCTCCCATGACAGGGCTGGATTATTATTATATAATAATATATATTTTATATTATATTGATTTGTTATTATTTTTATTATATATATATATATATATATATATTATATATGCAGTATATATATAGCAACAAGAAAAAATCGATTCCACAACTGAAAAGATTTGGGGACCATCCCCATATAATGTCCGAAGGATAAAAGAAAACGCCAGAGGCAAAAATAGCGGGTCAAAATTCATTTACAGAACAGATGACAGTTTATATACAGAAAGACGGCGCTTTCATAGGACAAAATGGCGGACGAAAATGAGTTGGCAGGAGATGACAACGAAACTGGCAAACGGATATGACGTCATCCAAAGGAACCGGAAGTGATGTGGAGGAAGTGACGTCTATTTCTGGTGACCGGAAGTGTCATCATTGAAGTGAGTCAGAAGTGATGTCATCAGAGGATACCGGAAATTAAGTTTAGCGGCCATCTTGGGAACCCGGAAGCATGGTAGGTGCATTATTTTTCTTCTTTGGGTCTGATGGAAAAGAGAGAGAGGTGTTAGTACCGTAGATCAACTCCCTGTCTTGCGATATTTCACTCACCTCCTAAACACGCATGCGTGACAATATATAATATTATATTTATACAATATGTATGTGATATTTTCATTAAATGTGGGAGCCCCTTGATGAGGAACCTGGTTCAGCTGCACCATTTGCAGTTTTGCGCCACATGGTCCACGGTAAATCCGCCAATGGAAAATTTCTGGGGTGCTCCCCCTTCCCTTGATGCCCTAACCACCTACTTATTTTGCTCGATGGTTAACCCAGCCCTGGACATTGAACACGTCCACCAGAGCATAAATCTATGGCCAGCCGAATTAACATTTAGAGATATCTCAAACTGAATTACAGATATCTAAAAATGCATCTGTTTTAAGATATCTAAAAAGCATTTTATGATATCTCAAATAGATTTCAAGATATCTTGAAATGATGTGCTGTACATTTTAAAATATCTGAAATGCATTTTAAGAAATCTTAAATGCAATTCGAGATATCTCGAAAATAGGTTCCTGTGCATTTTGAGATATCTCGAAATCACTTCCTGTAAAATTTCCTATTCTTTCAATGGGACTTCCTGTCTATTTTAAGATATCTCAAAATGTATTAGAGATATCTTAACATGTGCAGACAGTTATGTTGAGATATCTGAAAATGAGTGGGATGTTATTTTAGGATATCTCGAAATATAATTAAGATATCTCAAAAAGCATTTAAGATAATTTAAAATTCACTGTTGTTTGAGATATTTAAAATACAGTGGAACCTCAGGTCACGACCGTAATTCGTTCCAAAACTCTGGTCGCAAGTAATTTCCCCCATAGGATTGTATGTAAATACATTTAATCTGTTCCAGACCGCACGAACTGAATGAAAATATGTATACACTCGCTCGCTCGCTCATGCTCTCTCTCTCTCTCTCTCTCGCTCTCTCTCTCACTCCCTCACTCGCCCACTGCACAGAGAGAGACTGAACACGTGCGGATATCATCGGCGCACACAAACTGAAAGGGAAACTGGCTTGTTCATATATCGAGTGTGTGGTCGTGAACAGATGCAAAAGTTTGGCAAACTTTTTGGTCGTAACCCGATTTGTACGTGTTCTGAGACGTTCATGACCCGAGGTTCCACTGTACATTTTTAGATATCTAAAATTAATTTCATGATATCTTAAAATTGGGCGGCATGGTGGCGCAGTGGGTAGCGCTGCTGCCTTGCAGTTGGGACACCTGGGGACCTGGGTTCGATTCCCGGGTCCTCCCTACATGGAGTTTGCATGTTCTCCCCGTGTCTGCATGGGTTTCCTCCGGGCGCTCCAGTTTCCTCCCACAGTCCAAAGACATGCAGGTTAGGTGGATTGGCGATTCTAAATTGTGCTTGGTGTGTTTGGGTGTGTCCTGCGGTGGGTTGGCACCCTGCCCAGGATTGGTTCCTGCCTTGTGCCCTGTGTTGGCTGGGATTGGCTCCAGCAGACCCCCGTGACCCTGTGTTCGGATTCAGCGGGTTGGAAAATGGATGGATGGATGGATATCTTAAAATGGGTCACTGCTCCATTTCAGATATCTAATAATGCATTTCAAGATATCTAAAGTGCATTTTAAGATATCTTTTAAAGGACACTCAATTATTTCAAGATATCTCAATAGCATTTTCAGATATCTACATAACAATTTAACATATGTGAAATACATTTCCAGATATCTCAACATCACTTCCTGCTCATTTCAAGATATCTCAAATACATTTTAAGATATCTTATAATAAACAAGAAGTCCCATTGAAATAATAGGCAGTTTTACAGAGATTTTGAGATATCTTGAAATGCACGAAAGGTCAATGTAAGATATCTGAAAATTCATTTGAGATATCTTGAAATGTATTGCAGACATCTTACAATGTGAAGGAAATTATTTTAAGATATCTCAAAGCGACTTTCAGATATCTTAAAAAGTAAGTTACATTTTAAGATATCTGAAATTCATTTTGCGATATCTCTAAATGTTAAATTCAGCTTGCCCTATAAATCAAAAAGTTAAAGTCAGTTAGACAATTAGAACAAGTACAACACGTTTGTGAAGGCTTATGGGTAATTCAAACCCACACAGCATGGCGCCTTGCAGTTCGTCTAGTTGAAGCCAAGGTCAAATGACCGCGGTCACTCCGCTGCGGTATTGCGCCATCGTTGAACGACATGCCATCGTGAGATTTCTTAGAGCAGAGTGAGTGAAACCCAAAAGATGTTGGCTCCGTATGGAAGTGATAAACAGCAGGAACTCGACAAAAAGTTTACAAAAGGGTAGGAAGGAATGAGTAGGACCTCTGAAGCTTGATCTGGTCGACCATCAGCATCGCGCACACAAGCCTACATCAACGTGGCTTCATCAGAGAAGACCAGCGGATTACATTGTCTGCCATTTGCTGCACATTTGGAAATCAGCAATGGACCTGCACATGACTTGGGGGTACCATAAAGGTGCCATAGGACGGGGACCCCAACAGCTTACTGATCTGCATGAGCCGACACCCTTCGATGAGTCTCAGCAGGTTTCACTCTGTCTGCCCAAAGGAATCTCACTGCAGTCCCGATCCTGCAGCAGAGCGTCCATGTTCAATTGGCTTTGGCTTCAACTAGACTGACGGCAGAGCGATGCGTTGCGCGTGTTTGAATTACTCAACAGCCATTGTGAATGTCGTCTAAATTATCGGCCTCTATCTATTGCGGTTACTGTGAAAATTTTATATTGTCTTAACTTCATAATTTAGTTTAGAAAACACGGTCATTTTTATGAAAAGTGTGCAAAGACTTTTTTTTTTTTGGTAGATAGTGCAAATCAAAAATCGAAGTCGATAAACGAGAGCCAAAGATCCAAACCAGAAAGATTGTTGGGGAAAAATGTATTAAGAAAGACAAAGATGTTTGATTTGAATCCGTAAACTCGGATGAGGAAGTAACCTTGAAGGTGAACTTTTATCTTGTGAATTGACAGTTCACGACCTCAGAGGACACGCCCCCAACAACTCTGACAACGTGAACTCAAAATGAATTCGCCGGAAAATAATTTAAAATAGCAACTCACACAGCCCAAAAGCAAAATTGAGCCCTAAAGTGAGAAACTAATGTGACCACCAGAATCCTTGAGTTGGAACCGTCCACAAAAAAAGGAACAAGGACAGTGATGGATCTACCATCATGGAATTCTGGTTGAGTGGCCCAGATGTGGCTCAGATGAGGTAGGTGGTCTTGAGGTCAGTTTAGTCCTGAAGTGCAGAGTGGCCTTGAGGTGTGGAGTGGTCTTGAGGTACAGAGTGACCCTAAAGTGCAGAGCGGCTCTGAGATGCAGGGCGGTCTTAAAGTTCAAGGTGGACCTGAGATATTGAGTGGTTCTAAAGCGTGAGGTGGTGCTTAGGTGTGGGATGGCTCAGATGTGCTTAGTGGTTTTGAGATGCAGGTTGGCTCTCAGGTGCGGAATGGTCCTGAGGTACCGGTGGCTTAGATTTGCAGGGTGGCCTTGAAGTGTTGGGTGTTCCTGAGGTGCAGGGTGGCTCAGATGTGCTGGGTGGTCTTGAGAGTGCATGGTGGACCTGAGGTTTGGGATGTTCCTGAGGTGCAGGTGGCTTAGATGTGCTGGTTGCCCTTGAGGTACAGTGTGGCCCAGAAGTGCAGAGTGGCTCTGAGGTGCAGGGTAGTCCTGAAGTGCAAGGTGTACCTAAGATATTGAGTGGTTCTAAAGCATGAGGTGGTGCTTAGGTGTGGGATGGCTCAGATGTGCTTAGTGGTTTTGAGATGCAACTTAACTCTCAGGTGCGGAATGGTCCTGAAGTACGGGTGGCTTAGATTTGCAGGGTGGCCTTGAAGTGTTTGGTGGTCCAGAGGTTCAAGGTGGCTCAGATGTGCTGGGTGTTCCTGAGGTGCTGGGTGGCTCAGATGTGCTGGGTGGTCTTGAGAGTGCATGGTGGACCTGAGGTTTGGGGTGGTCTTGAGGTTCAAGGTGGCTCAGATGTGCTGGGTGGTCCTGAGGTGCAGGGTGGCTCAGTTGTGCTGGGTGGTCTTGAGGTATAGGATGGTCCTGAGGTGTGGGGTGGTCCTCAGATACAGAGTGGCTCTGGTGTGTGGGATGGTCCTGAAATGCAGAGTAGCTCTGAGGGGCCAGAATGTGGGCTCAAATGCCACTACTGACACTGTGTGACCATGAGCAAGTCACCACACACATGTCTGTGCTCCAATTGTATCTCAGATGTGGTAAGTCATCTTGGACTAAAGGCGCCAGCACAGTAAGCACCAATGATTGTACTGCCCTCTGGTGGTGGTGGTGGCAGCAGGAGGCCAGGCGTTTGTTTCATTCACATCTAAAGGCTGCCGATTTCAGTCACACACTTCCCGGATGCCTTGGCTCTTGACACTCATATGGCAGCTGACGCTGTGGATTAAGCAGCGCGTTTGGGCTGTCGTGCGCCCGTCTCCATGGCAACTAACCTGCTCAGTAAGTGCGGCCGCGCCACCCACCACACGTCTGACCACTCTAGAAGCCTGGCAGCTTCGGCACAGTCCCCATCCTGAGCAGATGTTCGATGGGTGACGAAGATTTGATGCTTCAATTGGAAATTTCAAAATCAGACTGCAGGGCCAACATGACAGAGGATTTTGTTTTTGTTGTGTTTTATGATTTTTATTTGGACTTTTACTTTATCTCTGCGCACTTTAATTTATTTTTACTGTAGAGTAGTCTTGTCATCTTATACCAGACTTGATGTTAAGATGTTTTATTGATTATCATTAAAGTGGGATGACACTTATGTAACCTGTCACTCACAAACCTACCTAATCCAGTACAGGGTCACGTGGGGGCTGCAGCCTGTCCTGGCAGCTCAGGGGACAATGATGGAGCCCACCCTGGAATGGGACACCAGTCCATCACAGGGCCAGTCTGGAGTTGGCCATTAGACTGACCTTTTGGGGAAGCTGGGAGAGGACTGGCCTACCCCAAGGACTCCGCATGGACAACAACCATGGTGCTGTGAAAAAGTATTTGCCCCCTTCTACCTATGCTCTCTTTTTGTGTATTTGTCACAACGAAAGATGGCAGGTCTTTAAAGAGAATGTAAAAAGAGAAACAGGGAACCCAAAAAGAACATTCTGAGGTGCTACTTGATGCAGTGGATCCAGAAAGTGTTCAGACCCCCCCCCCCCCCCCCCCCCCCCCCCTTCCTCTCTGCACACTTTATTTAATTTTAAATGGGATAAATCCACCAGTTTTGACCTTACCTCTGCAGTCACTAATGACAAGGTGACAACAGGTGACCAGAAAGTTTTGAAGCTTATTAAAAGTCAAAAACTGACATATCTCATCAATAGAAATAGTCACTCATTCATTTTCCAAACCTGCTTTCTCCAGAGTTGGAAGCACATCTTATATGGCAGCTTTCGGGTACAAGTGGGTCAGGAGGTGCCAGGCCAAAAAAAAAATAACTGGAAGTGATTTTAAAGCCTTGAGAAGGAATTTCTTAGGAGCACAAAATGGCGTAGCGGTGAGACATGGCTTGATCTTCGATGTACTAAATTCATGTTTTTGTTCCCCTCTGGGTTATGCATAAATTCTTTTTTTTTGATGTTGCCAAATAAACAGACAAATATATAATATAAACTGTGATGGACGGCCAGCGTTTCAGTCTGACGTCCCTGAACAGAAAGAAGGAGGAAGAGCAGGCTTTTTAGGACACTGCCTCCCCCGGGACACTAGATGGCAGCTCCCCTGGATGGAAATGGTTCCCAGGATTCCCTCAGGGCATCATGGGACATGGAGTCCGTTTCCTCAGCCCTGTTGGGTGCAGTGGGTGCCACCAGGGGGAGCTCACAAGGAACCTGGAGACTCCTATTGTTATTACAACCCCGGAAGTACTTCGGAGGCACGAGGCATGGCTACTTGAGGAAGGATGATGTGGCGTTTGACCCGGAGAAGGAACACTTCCGGGTCATGGACTATTTAAAGGACTTTGGGAAACCCAGCAAGGAGAGCAGGAGTTGGGAGGAAGTGTCACAGAGCTGCTGGGTGGAGAGGAGGATTTATTGTGAATATTGTATTGATTATTGAGTATTGT